>NW_012100209.1:2210440-2211120 GCF_000951045.1 Mandrillus leucophaeus | reverse complement strand
GTGTTTCAGGGTAATATTAGTTTCTACAATAAATATTTTTAAATTTTAGTGTTTCAATGTGTTCTAGTTTTATGTCTCATTAGCAAATAATCCAATAGAATTATTCCCTACTGGCAGGTAATCTTTCTCCACATGGTAATTCACTTTGCCTTCTCTTTGGAGATCTGTTAATGCACAAAGTTTTGGAGTCCTCTGTAGATAGCAAGAGAAGGGAAAAGTGTAGGACATCATGCGTGGGAGTTTCTTATGAACCTGACCTAGGAATGACAGATATCATTTCTACTCAGATTGTCCACAGATGGAGTACTGGGAAATACAGTCCACAGATGGACAACTACTTTGCAGTGACAACTCTACAGTGGGGAAGGGAGAGTATGAATATTAGTGGGCTTCTAGCCATCTCAACCACAGCACATTTTTCACTGGCTGGCTCTGTTTGCACTCCACACCTTTCTCACCATCAAGATCTTTCCAAGTCCTCTATGATTCTTCTTTATAAAGTATTCGTTTTCCTCAACTAAATGGAGAGACTTATGTACATGAGATGCTTTCAGACATGGGATTACATTAATCCCTCCTCCACGATACATTCTTTAGCACATCATACAATTTGATGCTGGTTTTCGTTCTTTTTTTTTTCCCGTTTTTATTTTTTATTTTTTATTTTTTTATTTTTTTTT
>NW_012100209.1:2193448-2209496 GCF_000951045.1 Mandrillus leucophaeus | reverse complement strand
AAAAGTCAGGAAACAACAGGTGCTGGAGAGGATGTGGAGAAATAGGAACACTTTTACACTGTTGGTGGGATTGTAAACTAGTTCAACCATTATGGTTTTCGTTCTTATTGCTCTTCACAGTACTGTCTCACAGAATATCAGGCTCTTATTTTCTTTACTTTCAGAAGACTGTGCTCCTCTACTGCAAGGAGACTTTCAGCATATTTTATAATTCCAGCAAAGCTTCCCTCCTTCCTCTTTTTTCTCTGCCATGCTTTCAATTTAACACAAATTTCAATATTCTCTATACTCTTCAAATTCTCACATTTCTTATTTTCTGTATTACTTAGTATTGCATATCTAATGTTAGTTCAGTCACTCTGACAAGCCAGATTATAGCAGAAGCATTTCCTTAAGATGTGCTGTGGTCAGAATGTTTGTATGCACTCAAAAATCGTATGTTGAAACCTAATTGCTGACTTGATGTATGTATCAGGAGTGAGGCCTTTGGGTGGTGATTAGGTCATAATGGAAGAGTCCCCATGAACAGAACTAGTACCCTTATAAAAGAGGCCCCAGAGATCTGCCTTGCTCCTCTACCATGTGAAAACACAGAGAGAAAGCACCATCTATAAACCAGAAAGTGGGCCCTCAGCAGACACTTGATCTTGGACTTCCCAGCCCAAAGAACTACGAAAAAATAAAGTTCTCTTGTTTTATGCTACCCATTATATGGGATTTTGTTATTGCAGCCCAAACAGCCTAAGATAAGACCTTCCCCCTCCATACAGAGTGGCCAGTGTAAATAAATACACACAAGTTTGTTGATTGCCTCTGGCTGCATGACTTTGGAACATTTCTTTGGGATTCTGTGTAATGAAGCTTGATTTCTCAACCATTTCCCACACGATAGCTCTTTGGTAACGGCATGCTGTATGTGATTCTTAAAATTGCATGTGGGTGGTCAATCCCAAAGTTGGTCATTCTGTGGGTTAAAACAAGTGAAATGAGAAAACAACATTTGCAAAATAGTCTAGGCTTTCATTTTCTGGAGTGGGAAACACAAAGTAGAGTTGGGTTTTATATTGTCTCCTTGACTGGAGATCAGTGAAATTCTCCCTTTACCAGGGTTGTAAATCTTGTTTCAGATTTTTCAATAAAACTGATCAAAGATATGGATCATGACTACAAAATCTCAACCTCATTCCCATCAAATATTTACAGGTGTAGTTGTACAAAATTCTGTGTCTAAGTTCAGGGGAGTTTAAGACATTTCAAAGCACGTGAAACCCTATTTTAGACTTATCTCAAGGAAGTATACCATAGTGATCAAGACCATGGCTTTTGGAGTAAGGATAATCACCACATTACGTGCTTTGTCATCTTTAATACTTTTCTTAACCAGTTTCACCTTGTTTAAAATTAGGTTAAAAATACTGCACCCTGTCTTACAGGGTTATTATAAAGGATAAATTAATTTATGTTTCTAAAACATTGAAAACAATGCCTGCTACCTGGGGAATAGTGTATAATTACTTATTAGTTAAATAAACTTAAAGTAAATTAATTTATCAAATATTTTTCTTCTTAAATTTCAGGTCTCATATATGGCAGATCATCACTATTAGCCCTCTTCATCCAAATTTCTGATCATTGAAGCCTTAACAATCAGAAGGCTTGGATCCTATTAGGCGATATAATTTTAAGCATAACACTTAAAAAAGAAAAGTCCATATTAGCCAGTATAATAATCTGATTATCCTTCAGCCAATACACACACTCACACAATCTACTCAACACACATACACACACAATGGATTAGCCAATAGATTAGATTCTCTAATCTATTTGAGTTACTTTATTGGCCAATATGAACTTTCCTTCTTTAAGTGTTATATACTTATACTTGTTTCAATAATGTGAAGAATCAATGTGTGAATGAAGAAGGAAACAAAATATTATATAATCAAGTTGGACAATATTAGAGGAATTCTATCCTTATTATTAGAACAAATGAACAAAAAAAGAAGAGAAATTTTACTTTAGTTATATATCAATGCTTTTACAAGAAATGAATTAACTAAGGAAGAGTGTAATGGCCTGGCATATTAAAGATAAAGTATAATAAAAAAATTAAATAAAATAAAGAAAAAGAAACTGTGCTTTATTTTCTGTTTTTCCCTAATTTCAGTCTTTTCTTTCCCTTTAGTGACTTTTATTCTCTCCCAACTTTTAATAATAGATATATGAAACACTATGCCTGTGAACTCATGCCAGTGAGCAGACAGTACATGAAACCATGTTTGATTTTCTTATTTTTCAACACTTTTGTCCCCCACCTTTTTATTTATTAGTTCTTCATTTAGTTCTTCATTTAAACTTTACCACCAACTATACCACTTAAACACTAACATTTGAAAAGATTATTTCCCCCACAAAGAGAAGGGTTGTGTGTTTGAGAGTGAGTGTGTTGGCTAAGGGATGCCTTCAAACACAATTTATAATCAAGAGGAACAAGAACACTTTTTTCCCACTTAAATGCCATGAACTAGCTGTTATTAGCACTAAAGCAATAAGTTTTAGAATTTCCTGAGTTAAAATAGAAGTTGTTAACTGGTGAAAACGTGAAAACTCTGATTCTTCCAGAAAGAAAAAATATCTCACAATGCCCAAGAGTTTTAGTTTATGTGAAAAAAATTAAACATATGTTTATTGCCTCCTGTTTATTGGTCTGAACACTGAATGGACATTTTAAGACTCCAATGCTTAATTCAGTTCAAATGATCACAACCTTGCTGAAAAATCTACTTTTTGTACCAGTCATTTGAGTGAGCTATGTTCTTCTGCCATTAGGAAAAGGAATCAATGTTGGGCAGGGTACTAGTATTTTTTTTTTACTTTTATTTTTTAATTTTACACAGAAACCCAGCCATTTCTTCTTTAGTGTTTCTTATTATTTAGTGGTTATTTGGTGGCTTTTATTTCATGAGTCATGATTTCCAGACTATCATCTGTTCCCTGTCCAAACAGAAGGTGATTTGAGCCTCACTAAATTGTTACAAAAGAGTTTAAACCAGAATCTTGAGAAAAAAATGTATTTTATCCTCATTGACATCTGATAAAATTAATTAAAAGAAAAGCACAATTTTTGCTGTGATAATACCACTCCAATAGCTGAAATAAATACTAACTTAGCAGGAAATTAATATTCTTTTCAACTAGTGGTTTAACAAAATTTTGTTTGGTTTTAACTTTGGTTTTTATCCAAAAGTAAGTTTCAAACAATGTGTTATCATTTCACATTGAAAACCTGAAGCCACTCGGATAGAGTTCCTTAGTGAAAAGATAACTGAGCTTGAAGTTTAGTCTCAAGAGATACAGTTTCCACTTCTACCCCACCTACCTTTTTTGATATAATTGGACAAGTCATGAAAGCATTCTAGGTCACAATTTGCCCAACTGTGAATTGAAGAAATTGGACTAGAGCTGGGATTCTGAAATAGGGGCTATGTGGTATATTTCAGGAGTTTCTTCAAAGTTAAAAGAGAAAGACAATACATGTTAGAAAGTGATGTCACTAGTTCACAGTGAGCTGTCTTCATATTTCAATAAAACTACTTTCCCTCTCAGTGTGTTTAAAATACTCTATCAAAATTTCATATCTAATTGTTGTCTCCCCCACTCGATTGTAAGCATTAAGAAGGATAGCATAATCATATTACCAGGGCCCATGATAGGGCATGTCACCGTGTAGACACACAACAAATACTTGCTGAATACGTGAATAAACAAATGATGAGTGTTACCCTCGTGCTCTTAAGTGTGCAGAAGTTACCTACTGATAAAACTACATTGCATTTCAGTTTTTGTTGTGTAGAAATGGTCAAGGAAGACTACAGTAGATAATTCCATGGTTCTTATCTTGGCAGTAGAATATTCAGCCTCTTCAAATATTTTTTTAATATGAATAATACATAAGCTTGTTTTTAGAAGTGCATTAGTAAGTAAAAATATGATTTAAATTGAACTAATTTTGGCAATTACAGTATCAAAAGAGTGAAACTCCTCTCTTGAATTACTTGCACCTAAATGACTTTTGGGTAAGCAATGAAATTAATGCAAAAATCAAAACAAATCTGAAATAAATGAAAACAGAGACATAACATAACAAAATTTCTGGGATACAGAAAAAGCAGTGTTAAAAGGAATGATTACAACACTAAATGTCTACCTCAAAAAGTTAGAAAGATCTCAAATTAATGATCTAACATCACAACTAGAGGAACTAGAAAGACAAGAACAAATGAACTCCAAAGCTAGCAGAAGAAAGTAAATAACTTCAATCAGAGCAGACCTGAATGATATTGAGATGCAAACATCCATACAAAAAAATCAAAAAACAACCAAAAGCGGGCTTGTTTTTACAGATTAAGCAGGATCAATAGACAGCTACCTAGATTAAGAAACAAAAAAAAGAGAAAAGATATAAGCACAATCAGAAATGACAAAGTTGACATTACAATCGATCCCACAAAAATACAAAAAAGCCTCAGAGATTACTATGAACACCTCTATGCACACAAGCTAGAAAATATAGAGAATATTGATGAATTCTTGGAAATACACAACCTCCCAAGATTGAATCAGGAAGAAACTAAAACTATGAATGGAACAACACTGAGTTCTGAAATTGAGGCAGTAATAAAGAAATCTTACCGAACTAAAAAAAGCTTTAAACCAGATGGATTCACAGTCAAATTCTACCATATGTCCAAAGAAGAGCTGGCACTAATTCTACTAAAACTGTTGCAAAAAAAAAAAAAAAAGGAAAAATCCAACAAAGCCCTAATATCCAGAATCTGTAAGGAATTTAAACAGATTTGCAAGCAAAAAACAAGAAACCCCATTAAAAAAAATGGGCAAAAGCCATGAACAGACACTTCCCAAAAGGAGACATATCGCCAACAAGCATATGGGGGAAAAAAATGTTCCACATCACTAATTATCAGAGAAATACAAAGCAAAACCAAAATGAGATACCATCTCATATCTGTCAGAATGGCTAGTATTAAAAAATCAAAAAATAACAAATGCTGGTGAAGCTACAGATAAAAGGGAATACTTATTACACTGTTGGTGGGAATGTAAATTAGTTCAGCAAATGTGGAAAGCATTTTGGAGATTTCTCAAAGACCTTAAAACAGAAATACCATTTGATCTAGCAATTCCATTACTTGGTATATATCCAAAAGAAAACAAATCATTGTACCACATAGACACATGTAATCATATGTTCATCACAGCACTATTCACAGTAGCGAAGACATACAATCAACCTAGATGCCCAATAATAGTAGATTGGATAAAGAAAATGTGGTGTATATATACACCATGGAATACTATGTAACCATAAAAAAAGAATAAAACCATGTCCTGCATGGATGGAGCTGGAGGCCATTATCCTAAGCGAATTAATGCAGGAACAGGAAACCAAATACAGCATATTCTCACTTATATGTGTGAGCTAAACATTGAGTACTCAGTTACTTAAAGTTGGAAGCAATAGAAACCGAGGGCTACTAGATGTGGGAGGGAGGCAATAGTTGAAAAACTATTGTGTACTATGCTCAGTACCTGCATGACAGGATCATTCATACTCCAAACCTCAGCAACATGATATAGTATACCCAGGTAACAAGTCTGTACATGTAGCCCCTTCACCTAAAAGAAAAGTTGCAAAAAAAAAAAAAAAAAAAAAAATGCTTATCATCACTAATCTTCAGAGAGATGCAACTTAAAACCACTATGAGAAACCATGTCACACCAGTCAGAATGGCTATAATTTAAAGTTCAAAAAAATCACAGATGTTAGTGAGATTACTGTGAAAATGAAATACTTATACACTGTTAGTGGGAATACAAATTAGTTCAGCCACTGTAGAAATCAGTTTGGAGATTTCCAAACCAACTGCCAGCACCATGCAACATACCTATGTAACACAACTCTACATGTACCCCGTGAACCTAAATAACTTAAAAAACACACAGTAAACAGAGATCAAAAGAGAATCCACTCACGTTGAGTTAACTTGGTCCTTCTACCATTGTCAAAAGTGAAGCACACATTGGAACTTAGAGCATGACTCCCCCTGGGTGTACCACTGCACATGGAGGAGGGTTTAATATCCCCCTTGATCCTTGCATTCATTTTCTGATCATTCTCCCTTTTTTCTCATCATGTCCATAGGAAACAAAAAGAAATAAAAAATTATAAAAGTCACCAACTGAAAATGCAGCATGAATATTATGTAATCAAACTGAACCTCTTTCAATCCTGTAATCCTGACTTGCATCCTATTTCAGCTGCTCCGTCCCATGGTAATATTCTAGACCTAATCATTGTCATTAAGTGCAACGCATCAAAATTTCAATTTAATGCATCCCATACTTCACCACCTCCTAAATTTTCAATGTATTTCATCAAATTTCTCAACCCCTTTTTATGAGCCAATTCATTGTTATTGTCACCATTTCAATGTCATTGATATGTGCTTGCTCTTCTTAAATTCCATAGCCAATCATTGTGATCTATCTTGCGCATACTTTTGACTCCCTTGGTATTCTTTCCTTTAGCCTACACCAGTTGGCAAAACCATACTCCTGGTTAAAACCAACTATTTGTTCCCTCTGTACCAGCCCAGGTGCCACTGAATCTTGTGGAGAAAAATACATAGCCATGCTGAACTGGTTCCATTTCATATTCAAAAGTATAAACCTCATAGCAGGTCCTTAACACTCTCAGAGAGTCATTTCAGTGTTCTCTAATCCATTCAGTCTCTTATTCTCTTAAATGACCATTTGATATCTTGTCATTTCTCTGGAAATTCCCAAGAACTCATTCCTATTCTCACTCTCAGCTGACGACCTTAGTTCCCATTTACCTGAGAAAATTGGAGCATTCAGATAAACCACATTTACCCTCTCATTGCCATCTGTGCCCAGAACCTCAGCCATCACATTGGCAAACTGCCCATAATCCTATCTTAAGCCACTTTTTGCAATCTACATTTCTGCCACCATTGTCTGAGCCATCATCATCATCTGGATTCCAGCCTAACATACCTTATCTCCCACTTTTATCCTTGCATTCCACCTTTGCCTAGTTTCCTTACAAATTGGTGAGACATCCAGTGTATGTGCATGTCAGGTCATGTAACATTCCTGGGAAAATATTTTAAATGGATCTCTGTTTTACTTATACTAAGTCAACAACATTATAATGTGCTACAAGCTACCATATGATCTTAACTCCTACTACCTGTTACCCTATTCTCATTTGCTCACTCCTCTACAGCTACTCTTGCCTTCTTTTGTTCTTAAAACATGGCAGGTCGACCCTAAATTTAGAGTTTTGCTCTTACTTTTCATTTTTTTCAGACCAATCTTCATTCAGATATTCACATGGCTCACTCCCTCCCCTTCTTCAAATCTTTTGCTAATGTCCTCTTATCATGAGGCCTTCTTTGACCACCTTATTCAAATTAAAACATACCCATGCCCCCCATCTTTCTTAATACCCCTAACTTGCTCTACTTTTATAGCAATAATTGTCTTCTATATATTGTTTAATTTATTTATCATGTTTATTGCCTATAGTCTCTTTTTCCCCATAAAGAAATATAAGCTGTAGATTATAAATCATTGTAAGTCAAACATAAGGCCATAGATTAGGAGTCATTCGGGTTTTTTTTCACGGATAGATTTTACATGCTAGGAATATCTTGATGGCTCAGACTGAACATTCAAATATGTTGGGATAAAGAATGACTATTCGTAAAGATTTGATATTAGCATTTGTGAATGGATTTTAATTTAAATTCCTATATGTATATATTTGATTAAAATATTTAGAAGCATTTAAAAATAGTCATCTAGCTTAAAAACTATAAAGTATGTGCAAGATTTCATACATACACACACACCTATCAATACAATAACCAAATAATTTTAAGGAGGAACTTTTTTGTCTCTACATATAAGTAAACTATTAAGCCCAAGAGACAGAATAGCTCAGCTCTTTAATTTATCTGGGCAATATCTTGTTCTTCAACTAAATTGTTCCATGTACCACAAAACTGGCCATAAGGATGCTTAATTTGAAAAGTGAAACAATTTATATTATTTTCTTCACCTACTCCATTGTGCCTTTGGAGGCTTCTGCAGAAGAAACACATGAAGACGCTGCCGCATGATGAATCTTATACTAAAGAAGTGTAACTAGCAAATTGATAGGTTTAAATAGAAGTCATCCATATCTGGTTTTAGCCTGTTGTTTGTATATGGATAGCATTAAAATAATAAATTGGAAAATGTGGTAACACTGTAGAAAAGAATTTGAAGAAAAATATCAAGTACTATGAAAAATGGAAGCTTAATCCCTTCCTCGTGAATAGGTTGGGCAATGTGACAAAGAATAAAACATTCTACCTTAAAAATGCTATTTTGAAATCAGATTTGACCTACATTTTGTTATTTGTGGAAATGCTGCATGTCATATTCTCAATAATCATGTGGTTGTGATAGGTCTTAAAATTACTTGAGGTAATTAAGATCGACATACTATGTAGAAAGATGAACCAGAAAAAAATAAGTGTGCAATAAGAAAAAAGTTTCTAATTCCACATGAAAAAAAAACCCCATAGTCTCTTCTGCAAAGCTCTTTGATCTGGTAAACAACTTTCACAAAGTTTCAGGATACAAAATCAATGTACAAATATCAGTAGCATTACTATACATCAGCAACATCCAAGCCGAAAGCCAAATCAGGAATGCAATCCCATTCACAATTACCACAAAAAGAATAAAATACCTAGGAATACAGCTAACCAGAGATGGGAAAGATCTCTACAACAAGAATTACAAAACACAACTCAAAAAATCGGAGATGATACAAACAAATGGAAAATCCTTCCATGTTCGTGGATAGGAAGAGTTAATATTATTAAAGTGGCCACACTGCCCAAAGCTATTTACAGATTCAATGTGATTTTTATCAAACTACCAATGACATTTTTTACAGAATTAGAAAAAAAGGATTTAAAAATTCGTATGGAACCAAAAAAGAGCCCAGATAGCCAAGGCAATACCAAGCAAAAAGAACAAAACTAGAGGCATCATTTTTGAAGTGAAGGCATCACTTCAAACTACACTACACTACAAGACTACAATAATAAAAACAGCATGTTACTGGTACAAGAACAGACACATAGACCAAATGGAACAGAATACAGAAAGCAGAAATCATTCTGCACACCTACAACCATCTGATCTTCATAAAAGCTGACATAAACAAGCAATGGCAAAAGGAATTCCTATTGAATAAATGGTGCTGGCATAACTGACTAGCCATATCCAGAAGATTGAAACTGGACTCCTTCCTTACACCATATGCAAAAAGAAACTGAAGATGGATTAAATGCTTCAACATAAAACCTAAAACTATAAAAATTCTGGAAGATAATGGGAAAGAGCATTCTGGACATAGGCCCTGGCAAAGATCTCACGACGAAGACTCCAAAGGCAATTGCAACAAAAACAAAAGTTGACAAGTCACACCTAATTAAACTAAAGAGCTTCTGCACGCAAAATAAACTGTCAATAGAGTGAATAGACAACCTACATAATGGGAGAAAATATTTGCAAACTATGCATCTTACAAAGGTCTAATATCCCAGAATCAGTGTGGAATATAAATAAGTTTACAAGCCAAAAACAAGTAACCCCATTAAAAAGTGGGCAAAGGACCTGAACAGAAACGTTTCAAAAAAGACACACATGTGATCAACATGTATATAAAAGAATGCTCAACTCACTAATCATTAAAGAAAGCAAGTCAATACCACAATGAGATACCATCTTACACAAATCAGAATGACTATTATATTAAAAGTCAAATAGCAGATCCTGGCAGATATCGGCCAGAGCTTCATGATCTATTATTTCATTATGACCCTGCGTGTGTGTGTGTGTGTATGTGTGCGTGTGTACATATGAGCATGTGTGTGTGTTTAATCAACAAATCTCTGAGAAAATCAACAACTTCTCATAAAGGATGATGAATTCCCTTCTAAGAATAAGTCCTGACTATCAGTTTTCAGTCAGAAAGTGTTTACTGAAAGTCTTCGATGTATTCAGCAGTATGCTAAGAATTCAGAGGAAAGGTTCCTGCTTCCAGGAGTTTACTATCTACTTAAAAAGAGAAAACACTAAAGCGTGAGGTATGCCAGGTAATTGTTTTCCTCTCCTCCCTTTCTTCAGGCTGGCACATGCTCACTTCTTTTGCATCCTCAAGATTGACATGTCCCTAATAAAGGCAGACACCTAGAAGCATATGGTGATGACACTCAGGATAGAGGGAGGGAAAGAAATTCTTCTACAAAAAGATCCAGAAGCTGTAAAAAGAGGTATGTGGCCAGGTACCATGGTTCACGACTGTAATCCCAGGATTTTGGGAGGCCAAGGCAGGTGGATCACTTGAGGTCAGGAGTTCAAGGCCAGCCTGGTCAACATGGTGAAACCTCACCTTTATTAAAAATACAAAAATTAGCCTGGTGTGGTGTTGTGCACCTGTAGTCTCAGCTACTTATGAGGCTGAAGCAGGAGAAGCACCTGAACCCAGGAGGCAGAGGTTGTGGTGAGACAAGATCGTGCCACTGTACTCCAGTCTGGGTGACAGAGTCAGACTCCATCTCAAAAAAACATAAAATAAAATAAAATTTACAAAGAGAAGTGCAAAGTTTGTTTATTATATATTACCTACTTACAAAATCCAAGAGGTTTTCTTCCTCCAATCTCAGGCTTACCTGAGGTGAAACAAGATGGATGTAACTAGTTCAAAGTTGTCCCAAAGGTTGAGGAAAAGACGTGCCCACTGAGTCAAGTGGAGATGTTCAAGTTACTTAAAAACCATGGAGAGAAAGAAGACAAACAGTGTCTGTTCATTAAGTAGCAAATGCAGAGGTTTTTTTAAATTAATGACCACAGAGTAGTGGTCATTGGGAATGACCTTAAATTTCAGTTTGAAGAACTCCAACCTGAGGAGAGCTGGAGATATATTGACTAGAGAGGTCTCCCTCTCCCTCTATGGACTGGGATATGTGAAGTGAAATGGAGGTCTCAAACACTCTTCTGAATTAAACATTCTATCTAACTGTAAAGTTGTTTAAAGATGGGCTGTACCAACCTTCTCTTCCACTATTAAAGAGCACACTACGGGGAATAAAATAATAGAAAGACAACTTTGAACTATGCAGCCAATACACAAGCAATAAATGTTCAGAGAAGAAAGAAACCTATGTGTTGTAGTCAGAAACAATATTAGGAAAATAATGTAATTGAGCCTTGAAGGATAAAAAGGATCTAGATGAATTGACTAGGATGGGGATGGAGACATGGTTATGAAAATTTTGCAAATAAAGACTCAGAAATGCAAATGAGGATGACATATGCAGGAGGTAGCAAGGAAACCAACACAACCAAACGCAAAGTTTCTAAATGGACAAGATCAGAAATAAGACAAGTTGAGAAGAGCCACCTAAAGACATGTAAATATGGGCAGAGAACTATCCAATCACTTCGGTAAAATAATGAGCAACAATCCTTTGAATTTCTTTGAACACTCAAGAGACATTATGAAGGCCATATTGCAGAAATATTGGTTATTATGGTTAGGATAAATTTGAGGAGAATAAAATGTTTGCATCAGCAAGGAGGCTTTTGTAACAATTTAGGTATGAACAGAGAGGAATAGATGGAGCTAATAGACATTTCAAAGGTATAAACAGCCAGGGTTGGTGCTAGGCTATGAATAAGTGTGACGGTTAATATTGAGTTGAGTGTCAACTTGATTGGATTGAAGTATACAAAATATTGATCTTGGGTGTGTCTGTGATGGTGTTGCCAAAGATTAACATTTGAGTTAGTGGGCTGGGGAAGGCAGATCCACCCTTAATCTGGGGGCACAACCTAATCAGCTGCCAGCCAATATAAGCAGGCAGAAAAACATTAAAAGGAGAGATGGACTCAGTCTCCCAGCCTACATCTTTCTCTGGTGCTGGATGTGGACTCCAAGTTCTTCAGTTTTAGGACTCGGACTGGCTCTCCTTGCTCCTCAGCTTACAAACAGCCTATTGTGAGACCTTGTGATCATGTAAGTTAATACTCAAACTCCCCTATACATATATATATACACACACACACACATATTATATATTATATACATATATTATATATGTGTGTGTGCACGTGTGAGCATGTGTGTGTGTTTAATCAACAAATCTCTGAGAAAATCAACAACTTCTCATAGAGAATGATACATTCCCTTCTAAGAATAAGTCCTGACGATCAGTTTTCAGTCAGAAAATGTTTACTGAAAGTCTACTATGTACTCAGCAGTATGTTAAGCTATATATATAGACATATATATATACACACACGCACACATATATCTTATTAGTTTTGTCCCTCTAGGAGAACCCTGACTAATTCAATAAGAAATGGGAGAGAGATAAAATTCAAAGATGGCTTCCAAATTGGGAGACTAGAAGAACAGTGTTTGGCTTGAATGTTGCCAGTGTTTTCATATAACATAAGGACCAAGCTGAAGACCTGTCTTTGACACTAATCAGGCATATGATCCCTCAAGTAATGTAATCTATTTGATTAACTAAATGAATTTTTTCATCTTTGAAATGAGATAAATGGTTTAGTCGATCTCTGAAGACTTGAAAAATCTGTTTTTATGAATTCCATTTTAGCTTTGTCAAATTAGTGCACATACTGAACATTATAATACTAAGCAAGAATTAGAAAACACAATGCCTTTAGCCTGTCAACATTTTTTAAATCTTTTGTTGTACACCACAGAACAACTTACGAGCACATGAGTCACTACTATACATGTTATGTAACTGTTTAACATTCTGTCTAACCAAGGAATAAAATTAATTTTAATTTGAATATATGAACTACTCTTTTCAAACTCATCTGGCTGTTTTCTTGGTCAATCTAGGAAAACTTTATAATATTGTTTTTATCCCAGGAAAAAATGTAAAATCTACGCAATGAGAATAAAAACAACATCAACAAAAACAACAGTGACTAACATTCAGGTAAATTGGAAAGCAATTTAAACATATCGCATGTTTTAATATTTAGAATTCACTTTTGAGAGGTCAATATTATTTTACTGTTATAGCTAATAAATTTGAGATTTAGTAAAATTATAATTCTACTAGTCGCAAAGTACTTAATAGTGTAGCTGGGACTATATGTTGAGCCTTTCTGATCCCAAATCTATTTCTTAACTCGTATGTTGTGAGGGAATTACAAGAGTCTGAGTTCTTTCAAAAGATGAATGGGGTTTCTTCATGGTTTGGGTGAAACTCAAGACACAGGGACATGACAAGGCTGTTAAAAATTGAACTCACATCCATTGACCTGCCACCCTGCTGTGCTGGTGAAAAATAATACTTTGCAACTGCATTTAGGAGTGAAAAATAAGAAAATGAATCATGACCCCCAACTCTCTACTCCTTCCTTTTCAGCAGAATAGAATGGGCAAAAAGAAATTTCGTCTTTACTAATCTCTACCACAGAGCAATTTAGTACTTCTTGCAGCTTCTTCTCCATGAGTCAGAATATTAGGCATAGAAATGTGATTCGTTATCGCATATTTAAAATCTCAAAACACCACTCTGACAGTCATATGGTCAGAGCATACAGAAAAGGCTGGTGGAAAGAAACTTCTCTAAGTAAAATGCAGTTGGAACTCTGTAATTTGAAAATATTTTTATTCACACATCATAAAAGATTTCAAGAGTTGGCTTAGCTTTGGCATCATTGTTGAGCTAGTGCTATGAAGCAGGAAGAAAAATCAATAACTTCCTCCTTAATAACATCTGTCATAATAGGTTCTTCATAGTTGCATATCGCGTGTCTTTTCTTTAACTTGTAGAGTGTTGATGAAGTAATATTATGTGTAAAGGATATGTTAAAGCTCTCACATTAAAGTGAAAGAAAAAATATAAGTAGAAGCTGAGACAGAAAATGTGTTCAAAATTAAATGGAAAAATATCATGTCACTAAGGAAAGATCAGGACTGAAAATTTCTTCCTCTTGTTAGCTGTAACTTACAATATTCTTTCTCTTTATTTTGTATCTTCTGAAATATTTGCATATTTTAGTCATGTTTAAGATATGTTGCTTAAACATATGTAACAAGGAGGTAATAGAAATTTTACTAGAGGGTTTATCAGCAGCTTATGTTTGAGAAAGCAAAACTTAAGGATTTGTCAGTTCATTCTTTATTGTATAATTTGTTGAGTGTAGTATTGTACCTAACTTGGTGCTAAAGCAGGGCATATGAAAGTGGTGCACAAACATGGATCGTGAAGTTCACAGTCTAGTAGTTGAGAAACACATGAAACAAGAAATCATGAAGAATATTAATTGTATACTATAGTAAGTGCTTGAAGAACAGAAAACAAGGGCTAATCCAAGAGACTAACAGTGGAGAGGGAGGAGTGGGGCAGATATATGAAGCTGTCAGGGAAGACCTCCTTGAAGAAGAGATATATGAAGTCAGTAAGTTAGTTCAGCAAGAGAAGGAGCTATAGTGCTCCAGGCAGGGGGAAATAAACTGATCAAAAAGTCCTGGAAGAAGGAAGACCCAGAGAAGCTAGGCAGAGAGGAGGCTGAGGTCCCATCATGCAGGGTCTGGTAGACCACGGTAATGATTTTGATATTAGGGGAATGACAAAGCTGAATTCATATTGTTAAAAAGTTTCTTTAATTGCTATGTGGAAAATGGACTGAAAGAGAGCAAAAATGGAAATGAGAATTTTTGCAATGCCTTTGTAAAGGTATAGCAAACCAAAGAAATTTCAGTTACACGGGCATATGCATTAGTCAAAACTGCAAAAAAAAAATTACTTTTATGATACGTGCATTTTTACATTAAAAGACATAACTGTAAACAGACCTCGAGCACACATTAATTATGTGTGCTGAAGTAGTTAGGGGAAAGCATACTGACACTGGCAATTTACTTTGAAATACTTCATAAAATAAGATAGATTGATGGAAAGATAGAGGGATTGATAAATAAATTACAAAATAAGTAGATTAATACAAATAATACAGATAAAGAGTCATATAGGTGGTGATAATGGTACCTCGGTGGCGGTGATTTACAACTGTTTATCACAATCGTAGAAATGTAGATTTCTTTGACCTAGTTATTCTACTTCTAGAAATATATTCTATGAAATAATCAGAGGCACATACAAAGATTTATTCTTTTTTTTTTTCTTTCTGAGACGGAGTCTCACTCTGTCGCCCAGGCTGGAGTGCAGTGGCGCGATCTCGGCTCGCTGCAAGTTCCGCCTCCCAAGTTCACGCCATTCTCCTGCCTCAGCCTCCCGAGTAGCTGGGACTACAGGCTCCCGCCACCATGCCCAGCTAATTTTTTGTATTTTTTAGTAGAGACGGGGTTTCATCGTGTTAGCCGGGATGGTCTCGATCTCCTAACCTTATGATCTGCCCGCCTTGGCCTCCCAAAGTGCTGGGATTACAGGCGTGAACCACCGTGCCCGGCCACAAAGATTTATTCTATAATATATGAAGATAGTGAAAAGTAAACATAAATATATATATAAATAAAAACATGGATTAACTACGTTACAGTATATCCATATGATTAAATTCTATTCTCCCCAACATTGATGGGAAAAAATCTAAGAAACTGTGGAAAAAATTCAAGATGTATTTCTAAGTGAAAAAAGTAAGTTTGTAATACATGATCAATATTTTGTAAACAATATTTGAAAAGTGATTATTTATCACAATGTTAACAATTACAGGTGGCTTATTTTCACCCTTTTCTCTATTTTCTTATTTATTTATTTATTAATTTATCTTTTATTATTATTATACTTTAAGTTCTAGGGTACATGTGCATAACGTGCAGGTTTGTTACATATGTATACTTGTGCCATGTTGCTGTGCTGCA
>NW_012100209.1:2180814-2191258 GCF_000951045.1 Mandrillus leucophaeus | reverse complement strand
ATGTTTATTGATTTGTGAATGTTGAACCAGCCTTGCATCCCAGGGATGAAGCCCACTTGATCATGGTGGATAAGCTTTTTGATGTGCTGCTGAATCCGGTTTGCCAGTATTTTATTGAGGATTCTTTTCTCTATTTTCTAAATTTTCCACAATATTGAATGTATGTCTATTTCTTTAAATAAAAAAAAATATAACTTTAAAAGAACTTCACCATAGTTATTTAAAATTAACTTAGTCACGATGATAAGCAATATTTATATATCATGGCAGAAACATTATCAAAATATAGAGGTAGATTATGGCTTAAAACTTTAGATTGTAATCAGAATATTAATTGGGAAAGTTCTTAGTCTTTTAGCTATATTCAACTCCTAATTTTTTGTAGCATAGAGAAGCAAACAGTCTCCATGAGGTTTTAGAAAATAGCCAAGGGGAGCTGATGCCAGAAAAAGAAGCCAAGAAGATTGTTGGCTGACATTTAAAATCTCAAAGCAAAGACAGAAAAATCAAAGTCAGAAAAATCACAGTTTGCGTAGGGTAAGTCTTTATGTGTCTGGAGAAAACTGTTTATATTTTGTTTTGCTAACTTTTGAGGTGGTTTTACTTTTTTTCTTCTGTTTTGTTTTTGGTTTTGGTTTCTTTAGTTAAAGCAATGGAAGTTCTATGACCCACTGACCTTATACCATTAAGTTAACCTTTGACTAAAAAATGGTGGATTATTTACCTGTGGTTAACATTTTCCCTCTAAATCTCAGGCTGTCTAGAATTTCTATCAGAAACCTCAAAAGTCTCTTATGATAATGCTTAGTATAAGTGTTGAAAATGTAACTTACATGAGTTCTATTATGCCACTTTCCAAATAGTTAAACCAAAAGAATCCAGAGCACATTATATAATCTATTGACAGCAGGCTAAAAAATTTTCAAGTGACATGCAACACATACTTATATTTAGTCTTCGTTGTTTGATGTCTTAGGAGGTAATTTTGATATTAAAACAAATTAACAATTTTTCCAAGGAAAGCTTGAAATGTCTGACAATACATTTAATAACATAATGAAATTCTTAAAGATTAATCTAATTTGAAACAATGATATAAACTGGAATGAGATGTCAAATGAATAAGTGAGAAGTCATATATTTTCACTGCAAATTATCAACTGCATATAACCAGAATTGGGGAGTATTGACTTAACAGGTGGGCATAAAATACAAGAATAACTGACTGAAATCTCATTATTTGCAAACAACAACATTCACTTGCCAAAATGAACTTGTTTTTAATATGATATAGGATTAATTGTGTCTAGATCAATTATTCTGTACTTATCAGTTCATGAATAAGAGTATTGTTTTTCATTCTTCTATCACATTTTAAGAGCTCACACTATAAATAGCTACCATAATAATAAAAGATTTGTTTTCCATTTTGAGTATCATCAGGTTTTGCATCACTGCGTGAAGAAACAAATGGGAGTACAATAAGTATCTTCAACTATTGAAGAACTATTTTCAAGTGAATTGACTTTATCCATTGAAGCATCAGAAGACAAAGCAAGCACCAAGGAGAGTGATTATTCATATATTTTCTATATACATTCTTGCCTTTTTGAACGCTAGGACTATGTCTTATTCACCTATTTCAAGTACTTGGCCAAGTATCTATAATATTTAGTCAGCATTTGTAAATATTGGTGGAATAAATAAATGGATGAAGAAAAAGACAGTTTCCAAAAATAAAGCATTATTTTTAACACTGAAACTGTTTAAAAATATGAAAATGGGGAGAAAGTAGTCACTAGAATGACAAGCAAAATGTACTTTGCCATTTTTGGAAGCATCAGAGAATAAAATTGCTTTTAGAGGCACTTTGTTTTATTTTGTATCTGTCCAGTCTCCTCTATCTACAAGCACATTTTCCCCTTATCATTTAAACCTGCTCTCATCTTTTCTACCTTAAAAAAATCCACTTTCTGCTTCCATCCTATATCTCATCTCCCCTTTACAGCCAGTGGACTACACGACTTACAGATTTATTTTTTTTTTTACATCCACGGACAGGTAACTAACTTCCAAACTCATATAAATAACTGCTTATTAAACATCCACATTTGAATGACCCTTAGGAATATAAATCTAACATGGCCAAAATGAATCCCTTGTTCTTATTCTATTCCAGTCCTAATTCTTCTTTCAGTGGATAAGTCAACCAATATGCTTTTCTGAGCTAGGGCTAATTATCATTCTTTACTTATGTACCAATACACCACTGCCTGAGTCTATCAGTTCTATTGGTCAAATTTCATCTAACATAACAAACATGTCTTCAAAATAAATATTCTTACATTTTTTATGTCCTTTAAACATACCTTCTAACAATTCCCTAGTTTAGGCCGCCATAATCTTTTACCTAAATGCTTGCCATAGTTTTCTATCATATTTCCCTGTTTTGAGACAGAAAAATTATTTTCCACATGGCAGCCAAAGTGATTTTTCTATAATACAAGGATAATCACATCACTCCCTCCCATCAAACTCTTCAGGTGCCACCAATTCCTTCCGGGTTTTAATACAAATTTCTTCATGATTTGGAAACTATTTATATTCCTAGAATCATTTCTCTTTAAGGTTCACCTCTTACTCCATATAAAAGCCCCACCTATTCTTCTCTATAGGTCTTAGAAAACACCATGCTCATTTTCATGTCTAGAACTTTATATAAGAAGTCTCTCTGCTTAAATTACTCCTCTTCTCCCTCATATTGCTAACTCCTTATCTCAGGTGCCACTTAGTCCAGAAACTTCCCCTTGTCCTGCCTCCTTAGTTGGCCTTAGTTGTCCCTTTAGAATCCTCATTATAATAATTTGTAATTCACAAAATAGTGACTTCTTTTAGTCTTCCTTACATTATAAGCACTGAAAATTTGGCCCCTTGATACTGAATTCAACATTGTCTTCTTACTGCTCTGCTGACAAGCCCAGTGACTGACATACATAGCAGATGTATTGAAAAAAAAAAAGGAGAAGAAAAAGGGAAAAAGGTGACTGTAAAGTAGAAATTCTTTTTAAATAGAGATAAATAAAATTAAATTTTACACTCACAAAATAAATCATAATAATTCAAGAGTATGAGAAGAGCTTGGCAGGAACACATTGAAGACTAAGAGTTTTTAAGTCAAATCATCGAAAATAAATATCAGCACTTGAGAAATGATCAGAGAAATAAGAAAGGGCCACCAGAACATGAATAAGACCTACTGTGAAGGAGAAGGCTTTGCCATTTTGATGCTATTTAGCGTGAACTTTGAGTTATGGTGTTCTGTTGGGCATATCACATATTGAAAGAAAAGTTTGAAAAGCTAAAGTCATTGGGAAAGCATACAGCATGGCAAAAAGTCATAAAACCTTTCTTAACACCAGTGGTTGAAATAGTTGGAGCCACTGAGTTTAGCGAAGACAAATTAATGAAGACAGTGTGGCTGACCCCAAATATTTGACAGGCTTTCAATAAGTAAAAGGGATATTGGCCTCATGTAGCTCTGAGGGTAAAACAAGTATGAATGGCTGTAAACGGAAATTGCACATTTGTTATGATAAAAAGGAATTTCATATGACCAGGAGTTTTGCAAAGAGCTTCCACATTATTAGATGTATACAGGTATAGAAGAGAGGACTACTAAAGGTTCCGACACTATGGGTATAGAATGGGCTCCTGATGATGATAATTGTTCAAATACGAAGGTTTGTCACTATGAAAGAGGTAAGCAAAGGAGGCAGCTAGTGTCATGGACTATGTTCCTTAAAGATGATGTCAAGAATATTACATAGGCCAGTCGCGGTGGCTCATGCCTGTAATCCCAGCACTTTGGGAGGCCGAGGCAGGGAGAGGAGGTCAGGAGATGGAGACCATCCTGGCTAATACAGTGAAACCCCAACTCTACTAAAAAATGCAAAAAATTAGCCGGGTGTGGTGGTGGGCGCCTGTATGTCCCAGCTACTAGGGAGGCTGAGACAGGAGAATGGTGTGAACCTGGGAGGCAGAGCTTACAGTGAGCCGAGATTGCACCACTGCACTCCAGCCTGGGCAACAGAGCGAGACTCTGTCTCAAAAAAATAAATAAATAAATAAAAAGAATATTATATAAAAAGGTCCCAGTAGATCAGAGTTAGGACCAGAACCAGAGAATCACAGGACAGAACAGCAATGTGCTGCTCAAAAGGGAGAGAACCATGCAGGCCAACCTGGAACCAACAGGCAGACTCATGCTGTTGTGGGACCATGAATAAATGCTGGGACCCTGATTCCCACACTGAGTCTTTAATCCCAAAGTGTCTTGTAGCTGTCATTTGACACTTCCAAACATTTACTGTCTTCCAGATATTAGACAGCATAAATGATAAACCTGACAAAATACAAGAAGAGAATAACCTCCCTTTCACATCTAGGTCTTCCAGCTACAAGGAGGCGGAGCTAAATAAGACTCCCATGATTTAAGCCAGTATAACTTTTCTGCAGTTCTTTATATGCTACAGATGGAGGGATGCTGGCAATAGGGGACCTCTGAATTTGAAGGAAGCTCCTGGATATGTGGGATGCCAGGATCCTCCTAACTTGTCCTCAGCCAAATCTATTCTGGAGTTTTTGATTTCTGACACTCCCCAGAACTCATGTAAATCAGAGGAGTAGGCAGAGTCATCATTTGCCCTTCCAGGGAGATTTCCATGGGAAAAGCACTATTCCTTTAACCCCTTACAAACCTGATAACTACTCTACAGAAATAGTTTTGGTACCAAATATTCCTGGAAAATACATTACTTCAAGAATTTCTTTCAGTGCTTTTATGCCATGTGTGAATGAATTTACTGGCCTTATACCTGAGAGTAAATTTTGGTACATAAAGAGAAAAGGAATGCCACTAAGTGGGAAGGCATGTGAAAGGAAAGTGCGCAGATGACACTTTCCCCTTCAGAACTTTCCTGGAAAATGTGGTCTACCACAAAGTGGCTGGTGTATGCCCTCAGCTTGGGACTTTCTTGGGTAAATTTTGACTTTATTTCTGTAAAACTTATCCAGAATGTACATAGATAATGAATTCTTTGATCTGTTACAAATACAAGGGCACAGAGTGCTGCATTTTAGGTTCCAAGTTTGTGTTCTGTTGGAAACCACATTTAAGAATTTGGCAGTCTCAATGCTAAACCATGCAGAAAGATTTCCCATTTTTATGAAACACCCACAAAGTCAACATTCTTTTTTTTTTTTAGCATCCGTTCATCAAGTAACAAAATAATAAAAACTACATCAGAGGGACTTGAAATTACTCAAGACATTTTGCTCTGGCATCTAATATGATTTCAACAAAATACGTCATAGTCTATTTAATATAAAATCGACAAAATAACAAACATTTTTGAACATCTATCTCATTCTCAGAAATTTGAGGAAAACATGGAATATAATATATAAGAAATTGACCTTACTGTGAAGAGCTAGTAATTTGGTGAATGAGAGAAGACAACACACACAAAAAGTATTATACTTAGGGCAGTATATACTAACAAAAATACTTTTATTTATTTTTATTCAGGATTTGACAATTTGTCTTTAAAATACATATTGGGTGTATCCTCTTCTTTCCTATTGAAGGCCACCAATCATCACTTGCCTGAACCGTACCCTTTTAACTGGTCCCTTCATTTCCATCTCTGCCCTCTCCAACCCAACTGTCACAGGGCAGTACACCAATCCTTTTACAACAAATCTAGGTATACCATGTCTCTGCATAAGTTTCTTCATGGAATTTTCCTTACACTTATAAAAAAGTCACACCCTCACCCAGCAGGCGGTAGCCCTGCTTACCCCTCCAACCTCTTATCAAGCACTCTCCCTCCCCTTTATATGCTCACTCAATACAGGGGCATTTCCCATGTTCTGCCCTCTTCCTATAAAATACTCTACTCGCATAACCCCATTCCTTGAATATAGGTTCTTTTTATCATTTAGGACTGAGTTGAAATGTCACCTTCCCAGAAAACACTTGATATATATATAGTCTACCTCTGTTATTCTCTGCCTCAGCTCTCAGTTTCCTTTTCAGGACATCATTCAGCTTCAATTTTTGAATTTGACTGTCAAATTGTATGCTTTGTCCTATGGTCTGGCTGTGTCCCCACCCAAATCTCATCTTGAATTGTAGCTCCCATAATGCTCATGTGTCATGGGAGGGACCTGCTGGGAAGTAATTGAATAATAAGGTCGGGTCTTTCTTGTGCTGTTCTCATGATAGTGAATAAGTCTCATGAGATCTGATGGTTTTATAAAGGGCAGTTCCCCTGCACATGCTCTCTTGCCTGCCGCCGTGGATAAGATGCAACTTTGCTCGTCATTCACCATCCACCATGATTGTGAAACCTCCCCAGTCATGTGAAACTGTTAGTCAATCAAATCTCTTTCCTTTATAAGTTATCCGGTCAAGGGTATGTTCTTATTAGCAACATGAGAACAGACTAATACACTTTAATCAGTTTTATCCATATGGCCCCCAGCCCAAGCACCTGCTATGGAGTAAGTGCTCAATATATTTTTGTTGAATGAATGACTGAATAAATGAATGCTCAGTTTGTCAAAGGTTGACTGGTGCTTCCAACCTATACAATACTTCATATAAAGTATACAGTGGTAATGAAGTAAAGATGAGAAGATTTGCCATCAATGAAAGAGAAGTGAAGCAAACTGAGGTGTGCTATTAAATATTCTGTCTGTTCAGTCTGTGGAGCAGCAGTTTGGAAACCTTAGCAAACTATTTTGCAGCCAATAAAGTTGAAGAAAGGTAGAGGCCTATGCAAGTTGACAAATTCAGGTATGGCTTAATGTAGGAGAAAATGCTTAAGGCGGAGTCTTGAATAAAAGATGGAGATCAGGTTAGAATGGAAGGCTAAGAAGAAATGGAGAACAAAGCAGGCAAAACTAAAGAAGGAGGAGAACTGGGAATATGTAGCTTGATGAAGCTAAGAAATCTTTAACTTTCTACTTTTTTGACATCAAAATTCCATGGACTCAGATTTCTGAACTCACTCTTTAGCCACTTAAATACTCTGGTTTATTTTAAAGCAATTTTTACTTTTCTTAAAGTGTTTCATAGAGCCTTTCTTTGACAAAACCATGAAAAATGAAGAAACCAAAATATTTTAATCTGTGACCTTTCCTGCAATTTAGATTTTATTATAGATCATGTAACACTTTTGCCTTTATTTATTTTATTGAACAGTTGGTGACATTTCAGAACATGCTTCATCTAAGAATAAAGTATGGCCAAGGAGGCTCATTTATCACCCAGGGCTCTCTTGTAATGAAGCAGAGTGGAAGGAAGAGATATTCTGACTTTGCTATTCAGTTATTCCTCCCTTGGGAAAATGTTTTATCCAGCCCTACACCGTGTACCTTAAGAAGAGACTGCCCTGCCGGCTCAGGGTATCAGAACTGGCTTTGTCCAGTGTATTCAAAACCTCTTATGTACTACTTCAGATTTGTTCCACTTCTTACTCCAGCTACTCCTGCAAAAACCAGTTCACGGAACCATCACTGTTTCATGCAGGTGCATCTTGTCAGCACCTCACTCAAATTTATCCCGGTGCTCTGCTTTTGTTGTGGGACATCTTTGTTATTGCAGGACGTTCTTAGCACTCAGGCAAACACAACTGGGAAGGCTGCAGAGCTAATGCAAATTAACCCATTCTTGACCAGTTGGACCAGGAGCTAATGGATCAATTCTTTCTACCTTGTCCCCTGGAGGGACAGGTTGGAGGCACATTTCATACATCTCCTCAGACAATGACATTGGATTAATCCCCAGCCACCTGTAGTAGATAATTAAAACATTCTCGTATTGACTTTTTCTGTCTCTCTTCCACTCTCCATTCTCTCTCATTTCCAAATGAACTACTTGAAAACAAGCCTTTGTCTCAAACTCTCTTCTTGGGAACCAAATCTAAAATATCTTTTAAAACAAAGCAGGGATCATTGGTGAAATGAAAATCAAAACTATGATGAGATACCATCTCACACCAATCAGAATGGCTATTATTAAAAAGTAAAGAAATAACAGTTGCTGGTGAGGTTGTGGATAAAAAGGAACACCTTTACACTGTTGATGAGAGTGTAAATTAGCTCAACCATTATGGAAGACAGTGTGGCTATTCCTGAAAGACCTAGAGGCAGAAATGCCATGTGATCCAGCAATCCCATTACTGGGTATATACCCAAAGGAATACAAATATTTCTATTATAAAGATACATGCACACGTGTATTCATTGTAGCACTATTCACAATAGCAAAAACATAGAATCAACCCAAATGCCCATCAATGATAGACTGGATAAAGAAAATATACATATACACCATGGAATACTATGCCGCCATAAAAAGGAATGAGGTCATGTCCTTTGCAGGAACATGGACAGAGCTGGAGGTCATTATCCTCAGCAAACTAATGCAGCAACAGACCAAATACCACATTTTCTCACTTATAAGTGGTAGCTGAATGATGAGAACACATGGACACAAGGAGGTGGGGAATACATACTGGAGTCAGTCAGAGGGTCGGGACAGGGAGGGAGAGCATCAGGGAGAATAGCTAGCAGTTGCTGGGCTTACTAACTAGGTGATGGGATGATCTATACAGCAAATCACCATGGTACACGTTGACCTATGTAACAAACCTGCACACCCTGTTTATATACCCCTGAGCTTAAAATTTAAAAAAATAAAATAATAAATAAACCAAGAGTTACTAAAATGACAGGATATTAAAAATACTCAAATAGACAAGTAACCCAAAATAACACTAATGCAAGTAGATTCACCATTCAACACATCACCATTGTAAACACTAACCTTTGTTACCAAAAAAAAAAAAAAAAAGATATCTCTCAATATGAGCAACTTTGGGGATGAGAAACTGGGGCCAGGTTGGTCAGAAAAGAGCACCACCATAGTGGGTATATACCCAAAGGATTATAAATCGTGCTGCTTAAAGACACATGCACATTATGTTTATTGTGGCACTATTCACAATAGCAAAGACTTGGAACCAACCCAAATGTCCATCGATGACAGACTGGATTAAGAAAATGTGGCACATATACACCATGGAATACTATGCAGCCATAAAAAAGGATGAGTTCATGTCCTTTGTAGGGACATGGATGCAGCTGGACACTATCATTCTCAGCAAACTATCACCGGGACAGAAAACCAAACACTGCATGTTCTCACTCATAGGTGGGAATTGAACAATGAGAACACTTGGACACAGGAAGGGGAATATCACATACAGGGGCCTGTCATGGGGTGGGAGGAGGGGGGAGGGATAGCATTAGGAGATATACCTAATGTAAATGACAGGCTAATGGGTGCAGCACACCAACATGGCACACGTATACATATGTAACAAACCTTCACGTTCTGCACATGTACCCTAGAACTTAAGATATAATAATTTTAAAAAAGAGTGAAAAAAAAAGGAAAAGAAAAGAGCACAGCCAGCAGATAGACCAGGCAATTTGGAGCTCCCTAACAATCAGTAGATAGCTTTAGGACAACGGGGCAGAACAAAAGCGATGCACTGAGAAGAGGCATGAACTCATGCCAAAACCAGGTTTACATGTGATTCAGTTTTGCTTGGAATCTGCATGCACTATGGAGACATAAAGGTTCACACTTTACTTTTCTTCCTCTTTGTCCAGATTACAATCGGTCAAATGCATGTAGCAACTTTTTCCAATTTAAACACATCTTTATCATTTCACAAGTGGTTAAAACCAATTTCTACAGGGTGACCAATAGCAAGCCTGTCATTTTGATAGGAGAAATGAGTCATGAATTCATTGGGGTCATTGTGGTAAAACACTGTTACTTATAGAAAAGGATGAACCCGGGTTGATAGACTAGAGTACTTTTAGCTCTCTCTCATACCCTGTTCAGCCTGCACAAAATCATAGATGATCTTATACATACAGAAACTTAACACTCTACCAAAAAACTCTTAGAACTGATAAACAAATAAATAAAGTTGCAGACTACAAAATCAACATAAAAATCAGTAGAGCTTCTAGACACAAACAACAAACTCTCTGAAAAAGAAATCAAAAAGGTTGTCTAATAAATTTATAATAACTACAAAAAAAAATCCCACATCGGAATGAATTTAGCCATGGAAGTGAACGACACGTCTCTTGGGAAACTACAGGGAAGTTTTAGATCTCAAGGAAAACAACAAAACACTGATGAAAGAAATTAAAGAGGATACAAGCAAACAGAAAGACAGCCCAGGCTCATAAATCAAAAGAAACAATAATGTTACTATGACAATACTACTCAAAGCAATCTACAGATTCAGTGTAATCCCTATGAAAATACCAGTTACATTCTTCACATAAATAGAAA
>NW_012100209.1:2142606-2180764 GCF_000951045.1 Mandrillus leucophaeus | reverse complement strand
TTTTTTGAGGCGGAGTCTCGCTCTGTCGCCCAGGCTGGAGTGCAGTGGCTGGATCTCAGCTCACTGCAAGCTCCGCCTCCCGGGTTTACGCCATCCTCCTGCCTCAGCCTCCCGAGTAGCTGGGACTACAGGCGCCCGCCACCTCGCCCGGCTAGTGTTTTGTATTTTTTAGTAGAGAGGGGGTTTCACCGGGTTAGCCAGGATGTTCTCGAACTCCTGACCTCGTGATCCTCCTGTCTCGGCCTCCCAAAGTGCTGGGATTACAGGCTTGAGCCACCGCGTCCGGCAATAGAAAGAAATCTTAAAATTTGTATGGAAGTACAAAATCACCCTGAAATCACAACACACACAAAAACCCTGAATAGCCAAAGTTACCACGAACAAAAAGAACAAAGCTAAAGGCAACGCAGTATCAGACTTCAAAATATTCTGCAAACCTGTAGTAACCAAAAGAACATGGTACTGCCTAAAAATGGGCACATGGACAAATTAAAAAACATACAGAACCCAGAAATTAATCCACATATATACAGTCAAGTAATTTTTCTGAGAGATTCCAAGAACATTCCCTGGAAAAGGAAGATCTCTTCAGCAAATGGTACTGGGAAAACTGGATATCCTTATTTGGACAAATAAAACTTGATCTTCACCTCTTACCCTACATAAAAATCAACTCAAAATGGATCTAATACCTAAATGTAAGACCTGAAACTACCAAGCTACTAGTAGAAAACAGGAGAAATGCTTTAAGACATTGGTTTGGGAAAGAACTTTATAAATAAAACTTCAAAAGCACAGGCAACAAATGCAAAAATAAACAAATGGGATTATATCAAACTAAAAAGCTTCTGCATCTCAAAGAAAACAATTAACAAAGTTGATCAAAAGACAACCTACAGAATGGGAGAAAATATTTGCATGCTCAATCTAATGAAATTTATATCCAGAATATACCAGGAATTCAAACAACAAAAAAACAAATAATTCAATTAAAAACGAGCAAATGAGCTGAACAGACACTTATCGAAAGGCATACAGCCAACAAATATATAAAAAATGTTCACTATCACCAATCATCAGGGAAATATAGATCAAAACCACCATGAGGTATCATCGTACCTCAGTTAGGATGGTTTTAAGCAAAATGACAAAAAATTACAAATGCTGGATGTGGATGAAAGGGAACTCATAGACAATGTTGGTGGGAACGTAAACTAGTACAACCACTTTGGAGAACAGTATGAAGGTTCTTCAGAGAACTACAAATAAGACTACCATATAATCCAGCAATGCCACTACTGGGCATTTATCCAAAGAAAAGAAAATCAGTATATCTAAGAGACATCTGCACCGCCATGTTTATTGCAGCCATAGTATTCCATGTATGTGTGTATATACATACATATATGTGTATGTATACATACATATATGGGGAACTCATACATTATATTTGAGTTCCCTTTTACCCTCATTCAGCATCTGTATATACATACATATATATACATACATACCTACATTATATGTATGTATATACACACATATATAATGGAATACTATTCAACCATAAAAAGAATGAAATTTTTTTCATTGGCAGCAACATGGGTGGAACTAGAGAGCATTATATTAAGTGAAATGAGCCAAGAACAGAAAGTTAAACCCTGTATGTTCTCAGTCATATATGAAAACTAAAAAAAAGTTGATCTCATGTAAGTAAAAAGTAGAACAGAAGATAATAGAGGCTGTGAAGGATAGGGGAAAGGGGCCATAGGGTGAGATTTGTTAAAGGATACAAAATCACAGCTACATAGGAGGGTAGCACTATAGCACTGTAGGATGACTATAGCTAACAATAATATTTCAAATAGCTAGAAGGAGGATACTGAATGTTCCCAGTACAAAGAAATAATAAATATTTGGGATGATACGTGTATGAATTACCATGATCTAATAACTATATATTATACAGACAGAAACATCGCTAGGTAGTCCATAAATGTGTACAATTATTACATGTCAATTAATTTTTTAAAAATTAAAACAAACAAGAGTGCCCCAAGGCACTGTGTAGATAAGGAAATGAGGCCCTGGGAAGGTGTGTGGCCATGCTAAGGACAGGAAACAAGGTGTTCTGACTCACAAATCAGACTGTTAAGTTTTCTCTGGAGTGTGGACCTTATTTCTCAGGGGGAAAAAATGAGTAAGGTGGGTGGCAAGGGCAGGTGTAGGTCATATAGCATATCCTATCTTTGAAAATTTCTGTTTTCCTTTTTTTGTGAAAGGCTTTGCTTTTTGTTGCCTTCAAACATCCGTTCTTCCTGCTATGCTCTGTGCCTGCTTGCTGGAAATACATTTTTTTGTTTCGTTTAGTTTTGTTTTATGCACATATGAAGAAAATCATGTAAAGTGTTGATGCCATTCATTTCTGCTATCTTTAGAAAACACTTTACTTCATGCTGCAACGTTTCCAAAAACATGTCCAAATGCTGGCGCTTAGTGTATTCTTCTGTCTAAATCACCTACAGGCTACAGATTCTGTGGAGATTTAGTGTTAAAAGAACCCTCTGCGAGACTCAGCAGGACTCAAGTCCAGGAGGTTTCCTTCTTCCTCTCAAGTTAATGCAATTGCTTCTTTAACAAAGTTAATCTTTTTTCTTTCTTTTTATTACGATGGTTTTAAAAACATCCTGACATTCTGAGCACCTTGAGTGCCTTCCACAATTTACTCCCCAAGTAAATCTGATATTTGAAAATATTTTCAGTTACTATTTATAAGCAAATTCAACATGCTCCCATTCTATGGGAAACAACGATCGAAACAAATTTTCCCATTAATATTACATAGCTTTTTAACCTAAGGGGCCCCAACAGTTCAAAGCTTATATAAATACTAACTTCAATCTCTTCATGTTGGGTTTCCTGTTGTTAGTTTAACTCACAGGGTCTAATAACTTGGCTCTCCTGAGGGAAATCCTCAGGAGTCACTGTTGAGTTTTAAAATCAGTTCGGAGTTCTTGAATAACTTCTTAGACTCTTTCCTTTCTTCCTAATCCTGGCTTTGCTGTTGCTGTCCCTGGTGTTTTGTTTTTAATTACAAAAATATTCATGTGAAAAGGATCAGAATATAGATCAGATTTGAGTATATGACCACCATATTTTTTATTGAATTTTCTAAGTCTGTTTTGACTAACTCAAGTAAAACATCAACTTTCAGAGTCGGTAAATATTTTACAAAAGTTTTTTTCAAATAGAAATGTTAGAATAATCTAAAATGAGTTGACCAGGGAGTCAGTTTGGATTATAATCTAAGTAGAAAAACCTCAAATCTTTGAACATCCTAAATGTAAGGAGGATAATCAAACAAATAAATATTTATTATTCAATAGAAGCTTGCTAATAAATGCAGGAAACATGCTAAAATAAAAGCAAAGACATGTAAAACATGTTGTTGTCATCTTATTTCCTGAGGAATAACTGATTCAGTAAGCATTCCCAAATCCTGTCTCCCTGCCTCCCTTTACAAAATTAGCCAAATACTTGTTTCTGCATTTCCCTCGCATTCTGAACAAAAAAAAAAAGGCCATCATGCTTTACATCACCACTCCGTTCCTCAGCCAGCCAATAATAAAAGGAAAACTACCTCCAGTCTTTTCATAATTAAATAAAAAACTTGTATTTGTTTAATGTACTGTTAGTTGAGTTTTCTGTTACTCTGTGTGTGCTTAAACGCATCCAAAATGCTACAACATAATTAAAACCTATGCTGCCAGGGCCGGAGGTTATATTAATAAGTGGTCTTAGCCCCTAAAGATCATTGCCCTACACAGACTAATGTGCAAACAGAAGCTACAGATAACTTAATTCCAAGTAATAACAAAATAGAAATACTCTCTAAACAAAATTTTCTGTAATATGTGAGTATCAATTTATTCAAATGACATTAATTAGTTTGATACCAATTATAATGAAGAGGCACTGCCAAAGTTTTATTCATAGTAATTAAGTTCTTTTGTCTATTTGGTTTGGTGCAATACAATTCTACTAAGATTAAGTAGTGACTCTTCTTTGATTGTTGGGGAATGTTAAGAAAAATTATTATTCTTAACTATGTAGGCAATTACAAAAAAAGAACAAGTGGAATTACAATTTGAAATCAGGAAATTTTAACTGAGAAGCCTGAGAATTTCAGTTCTTATTCTATTCTAGTATCATATCAATTTCTTTCCTTTATTTCTTTATCTCCAATTTGGATAAAAGTGAAGTAAAAGTAGCTTGATCCTTTTAGCTTGGATTTTTGCAGGCAAATAACTGTTATACAGAGATAAATAGTTATCACTAGTCACGATTGCTTCAGAAGATAAAGGAAACATGAGAAAAATTTGAAAAATCATCCATTATTTTTTTTAAACCAGCCTATAATTCTTCTAGAACTGCCATTATTTTTATAATTAAAAGTGACATATTTGACTCTGCTCCTAGAAAGTTCCCTTTTATCTTGCCAGAGGAAGGCTTGTTCCTAGATCTAAGAAACGTGTGATAGTGATATACGGTAATAAGACACATTATCCAAAGGCCAGGTGGGAAAATACTGAATGCTTTGTTTCCTGCATTCTTCCTTTTAATCAATATCAACTTGGTACCAATGATATTGAAAAGAAGGTACACCTGCACAGAGGCCATCTGTATCAGGGATCTCCTCCCTGAGCTCAGGGGATCCCTGGCATAAGACTTACTACGTTCAATACTACATAGTCATCTATCCTTTCAAGAGCATTCTACATCCAACCAGGAATCCATATCAGGGATCCACTCCCTGAGCTCAGGGAATCCCTGTGACAAGACTTGCTATATTCAATACCACATGATCATCTAGTCTTCCAAGAGTATTCTACAGCAAACCAGGAATCCAGATAAAGATTTTGAGTTGAATCTATAGAATAAAAATGTTTCTAGGATTTATGTATCACTAAGATTAATGAGCATTTGAGAATAAATTAAGTAATTGAAATCTTAAAAATAAGGTAAGAAGTAAAGAAGAAACTCAAGGTAAAGTTTTCTATCTTGACCAAAGAATTACCCGTCTCCTCTTAATTTGAATTTTCTTTCATTATTTGATTATCCTTATTCCCCTCCCTCTTTTAAAAGCTTTTTTTTCCTAAATATTAGGCCTCCAGGTTAAACTGAAAGAATGGACGAAAGCTGAATTTCCTTTTTCCTTGTAAGAAAAAGAAACACTCCTAAATAGATGTATTAGATTCCTATGATGGCTGAAACAAAGTACCACAAACTGGGTAGCTTAAACAACTGTATTGTTTCACAGTTCTGGAGGATAGAAGTCTGAGATCAAGGTGTGGGCAGGGTTGGTTTCTCCTGCAGGCTGTGAGGGAGAACCTGTCCCATTCCTCTCTGCCAGTTTCTGGTGGTTTGTTGAAAACCTTTAGCATTTCTTTACTCGTTAAAACTCATCTCCTTGATCTCTGCTTTCATCTTCACATGGCATTCTTACTACTTGCATGTCTGTTTCTATGTCAAACTTTTCCTTTTAATAAGGACACAGGTTTCATTGGATTAGGACCCACCTAATTGCCTCATTTTAATCATCTGCAAAGACCCTATTTTTACAAAAGTTCACACGCACAGGTATTGAAGCTTAGGACTTCAACATCTTTTGGGGGAGATACAATTCGACCCATAACATTAGCTGCTCTAAACTTAGCATTTAAAAAAAAAAACTGAAAAGGACAAGTAAAATTCAAATCTTCCAGCAAAGAGTACACAAAATTCCAGATAATCACTGTCTCCTCCTAATTGTATACCTTCAGATTTGAGTGAATTATTTAGAAGGCAAGATTTATTCCTCAAATTGCATGTTAAAGATCTTTAAATGAGTAAGTAAGTCAAAGAGAGATTACTCAAAGTAAATAAAGCATACAGAATGTCTGAGAGAGCAAGTTATAAAGAAATATCACTGCAAACACACAAATATTTTACAATAAAAATATAAAAGGAGAAAAATATTAAGGAAAAGGTAGATGAAGATCTCAGTCTGAAAAAAACAGTATCATCCAAACACTATAAGAAAAACTCAAAGATGTCTTTATGTTACAGAAGAATTCAAAGAACAGATAAATTTTAGGGGAAAAATATTCAAAAATGAGATTATAATAACAGAGTGACATTAAAGAAATATTATTGAAATAGGGGAAAATATCAAGAACTACAATGGCATTGTTACAAACCCATATATTGATTAGAAAGAGTACCTTAAAAATAGAACTAAATTTTTATTATTTCTCTGAAAAAAAAAGATAATTACAATAAAAGTAGAGAATGGAGGAAATAGGCAAAAATGAATAAAATCAATCAAGAGGAAATGAAGGTCAAAGACAATGCAACATCAGAGCAATTGGTGTCCTTTAAAACCATTTAAAGAAATACTGACATTTCTCCTGAAATGAATCTATAGATCATAGATTATGATCTATAGATCATAGATCATGCATTAAAAAAAAGACTTAAGTATATGTTGATACTAAGCCACAGCTTAGAAAACAATCGTTTGACATATGTAAATTGAAAAGTGAGTTGCTTATGAGGAAGAAATATCAGGGTGGCTTTACACATCTTTCTGCTATCATGCCATACAAGAACACAATAGTGCAACACTGTATTAGTACATTTTCACACTGCTATAAAGAACCACCTGAGACTGAGTAATTTCTAAAGGAAAAAGGCTTAATTGACTCACAGTTCCACATGGCTGGGGTGGCCTCAGGAAACTTACAATCATAGCAGAAGGCAAAAGGGAAGCAAGGCACATCTTACATGGAGGCAGGAGAGAGGGAGAACAAGGGGGGAAGTGTCACACTTTTAAACCATCAGATCTCATGAGAACTCACTGACTGTCATGAGAATAGCATAGGAGAATCCTCTGCTTTCCTTTCAAATACAAGCTCCAATTTCAGATCATCTCCTTGTGAACACATATGACTGTATGCTTTTAGAAAAAGTCAGATCACATCTTGAATGCTTCATTGCTTAGAAATTTCTTTCGCCAAATACCATAAAATCATCTCTCTCAAGTTCAAAATTCCACTGATTTCTAGGATGCAGGCAAAATGCTGCAAGCCTCTTTGCTAAAGCATAGCAAGGGTGACCTTTGCTCCAGTTCCCAATAAGTTTCTCATCTCCATTTGAGACCACCTCAGCGCGGACTTCATCGTCCACATCACTCAGCATTTTGGTCAAAACCATTCGTCAAGTCTTTAGGGAGTTCTGAACTTTCCCACATCTTCGTGTCTTCTTCTGAGCCCTCCAAACTGGTCCAACCTCTGCCCATTACCCAGTTCCAAAGTCATTTCCACATTTTCAGTTTATCTTTATAGCAGGACCCCACTAACCTCATACCAATTTTCTGTATTAGCTTCTTTCCATGCTGCTGTAAAAAAAATTACCCAAGACTGGGTAATTTATAAAGGAAAGAGGTTTAATTGACTCCAAGTTCCACATGGCTGGGGCGGCCTCAGGAAATTTACAAATATGGCAGAAGTTTAAGGGGAAGCAAGGCACATTGTACATGGTGGCAGGAGAGAGGGAGAACAAAGGGGGAAGTACCACACTTTTGAACCATCAGATCTCATGGGAACTCACTCACTATCATGAGAACAGCATGAGAGAAAACACTCCTATGACCCAAACACCTCCCACAGGTCCCTCCCTAACACATGTTGATTACAATTCAAGATGAGATTTCGGTGGGGACACAGAGCCAAACCGTATCAAACATCTACATTTTTAAAAAGTCTAAGAAACAGAAAGTATCATTAAATTTATAATTAGTCACATTATTCTTCATATATTAAAGTCAGAGACCATCTCAAGCATGAAAGAATTGAAGGAACATAGCACCCAGGAGCCTTTCTCTAAAATATTTCTTAATGATCAAATTAGATAATGAAGACAAATGAAAAATAAATTAATTTATAATAGACCATCTTTGCTAAAAGATCAATGTTTGAGTCTTGAATGCAGAATTAAGAGTAAATAATAATGGGACCTATATGCACAAAAGGATGCAAATATTATATGTCATAGCAACTTAACATTACAGTATAATTAACAAAATTGAGGAATGGGTACAGGGAGGTGGAAAAGTGTAGTGTAACAATTTTCTTGCATTCAAAGCAGAGAGACAACTGATACGAATTAGTTTTTCATTTTTGGAATATAAACAGTATTTCTAAAATGTCTTTTTTCATATTTAAAAAATTATAATAACTTCTTTCTCATGGTGTTAAAAACAATCTTAACTTCACCATTTCCTTCACTTTAAAAAATTTCTCTTACCCTTCCCTCTGCTAAATATAATAAAAATAAATCTTAATACATTTTATTAAAAATAGCATGATATATGATTTTATTTTTATAAAAATACTTTATTCACATATCCTCTATTTTGAAAGGGATACTTGGGATAATAATGTCTATTCAATGTTTACTATAATTATTTCTGTTAGAGAAATGTGGGAATTTTTTAACCTTTTATTTTTATGTATTGCTGCAATTCCTTGTTTGATTATATTGTGATAAAGTAATAAGTTAGATAATGAAACAACAGAAATGATTATTTGTATAGGAGACTAAAGAGTTGTTAGATACCAGTAACAACTTCCTATTCATTTCAACAGTCAGGCTTACTTCCTGCTCTTTAGTTCAGTATCTTTATAACTTGGGATTCTGGAGAGTATCATCAGAATGTTTCTCAACTTATAACTCATGCGTGTGGACACTGTATCATAGTATAATGCTAAATATTCTTAGGTTATTGATTCCACATAGAACAAGAACATACATTCTCAATTTCCTCAGGAGAAATTTGCTATCTGAACTTAGTTGAGCTTTATTTTTATAAATGTTTGCTTTTTCAAATGAAATGTTGTCAGTCTCTTGCTCATTAACAGTATAATCTTACCAATTACTAGCTAGTTGGCTTCTACGGGGAGAAGGAACATGTTGCTAAGGGCCTGTCATCTAACCATGCTATGACTAGCAAGCTTACACAAAGAAAAAAATCCCAAAGTTTTAAAGAAGCAGTGTAAAGAATGTTTCTGCATGAGCAGAGAGGACAATTATTAAGGGAATACTGCTTACTGCTTCTTCAAAATTAAAAAGTACTAAAGCTTCTATGCCTAATCCAAATTCTATGTGTAGAGTTTTTTTGTTTTTTGGTTTTTTTTCTCACTTTTTATTTCAAGTCTTAGTAAAATGTTTATTTAGCTCTGGTTCAACCAGAGTTGATTCGATGTTTATAAGTATAAGCTTGCCAATACAAAAGCTTGTCTTTCCTTCCATTGTTCTCAGACTTGGAGCAGATTGTCCTGAGCAAACAGCAGTGTAGATATGTATGAGGTCGGTTTGTACTTCTGGTTGCTAGAGAGCTGGCCACCTCATAAGTAGCCTGATTAATCTTTCCATCGGTGTTGGATAGTCTTCAATGCATTGGATTTTGTGTACAGTCAATAAAAAAAAGTTTCGAATATCCAATATGCATACAGTTTCAGGCTGAGGTGGAAAAGTATTTAAAGATAAAGGCTAGATTGTCTCAATTTAGATTTTATCTTTTCCATAATCTATACACAGACACACATACAGGCGCGTGCACGCTCACACACACACACACACGCATTGTAATAAAATAAGCTAACAGAAATTGTAGATTTGCCTCTTCAAAATGAAATATCTAAGAGTTTACAAAATGCCTCTGGTAAGATCTTTTCTAATTCAACATGTATTTGCTATGTTCTGTGTGGAAGACTCTGCACTAAGTATAAAGTTTTGAATAAGTGATGCACAGCAAGACTAGTTTCCTGCAAGCAACTCAGTACAGGAAAAGTGGTCACGGAATAGAGAAGAGAGAGATTTCCGGGTAAAGCCAGAATTGAGCCAGGCTGGAAGAATGACTTTACAATATAGTTGTATGTGTAAAGCACAATCAAAGGTACCAGCAAGAGAAAAGGAAAGAAAGAATCAAATGGAGCATTTGTTGGGCAGGTTTGCCTTTATATCAGCAGAAATTCTCAATTTGATATAGGGATATTTTGAAAGCACATAGGTCTTACATTCATGCAGCTTAATAATGCAGAGTTGAATGACTGACATTACTGAGCAGATCAAAGTTGAAAATACTACCATCCAATCTTCAAGGTGTCTCCCATCTAGTAAATGGGATAATATAAATACATAGATAACCATGATATTAGAAAAAGAACAAATGATGAATTATGAATTTTCAAAGGAAGTGTAGTCGACACTCCGATGGCCACGCATATCCCCTTCAGGAATGAAAGATTCATTCCCCCATTGGCCACAGACTTATTCTTCCCACTGCTGGAAGAAAGTCTTACCCTACTTGCAAGTCTTACCCTTACTTGCCTTAACTGAAGAGATCCAGATCACTAAAGACATACTATCTTGCCAGACTGGCTACAACTAATGACTAATTGATGTGAGGGTGTGAATGCTGACTGCTTATCCCAACTTTGTAATTCCCTGTAAAGTTAACAGAAGCCTCCGCAGCTGCCTTAATTGCTGTCTCAATCTGCTTCCTGCAAAACAAACTCTGTAAGACTTTATACCGTGAATGGTCTGATTAATTATTGGGATGCAATTTTGAAATGGGATAGACCATTTGCCCGCTGGCAATGAGGACTCAGCCGCTGGTGGCAGGTGGAGCACAGGTAGTCCCTAGCAGAAAGTAGTACTGTAACTATTAAAATATCCACCATGGGTTAATTGGGATTACATTGCGATGGAAGGAAATTCATTAGCTGGTGCAGCACATCAGGCTTTTGAGAAATGTGAAGGAAATAGTGTCTGCAAGGCCAAAAAATTGGGTAACTGTTGCTAAGCTTGATTGATATGCTGGACTAGCAGGCAGAAGAGTTATTGTTGTGGCTGTGGAAATGAATGCTTGTTAAGGCTGCTGTTATACAATGTGGCCAGGGAGGAATACGTTTGGAACCAGATGGCACATTTGGGGTCCTCTTGACAGTTGCTTGCCCTATTTTGACAGTAAATGGATATATGTATTGTTGCTCCCTCTCCTGCCATAGAAACAATGTTACTTCAGGAGACAGAATGCACAGATGAATTTCAATGTGAGCTAAGTATTTATTATTTATAGGAATTTGGACATATTACTAGTTATATCTGGTTCTCAGTTTCTTATGTATGAAACGAGAGGCTAGACAGCTGACATATAAGTTGTTTTATCAGTTTTATTATTATAAAGGAAAAATGAACAGTTATTATTACATTATAATTAAAAGAAGCCACAGATTCCACATTTTAAAATGTAACATTTCATGCATAGTTTAGAAAAGAAAATACATAACCATGTGCTGTTTTTCACCGTTTTAGTATAACAAATGGAACAACCATTGCTCATCTGCTATGTGATTTAAGAAGTGATCTATAAAAGACAAATTTACCTGATAGAAGCAAAATAAAATATTAAGACAAATACGATTTGGTATATGTCTACAATCTAAAGTGTATTGTGCTTTTCTTATACATATGAAAGGATTAACATGGAACTCTGCAAAAAAGGAAGAACTCATGCTCCAGAATTTGGAGGAAGCATTTATGGGTAGGATGGGAAGTTCCATTTGATTTTCAAAATATTCTTCAAAACAATTTACAAAAAGCTTTAATGCATTAGATTTTTAATGTTCAGCTATAATTTTGGAAAGCTGTTAAAAACAATAAACAAAAAAATGTAACCAACATAACCTGATAGATTTTCTGGATCGGACTTAGAGTTGGTCTGTGTAGTGGTAAAAATTTTAAAATCCTATGGATATGCCAATACAAAAGAGGGTGGGAAAGATATATATTCATACAATTCCTTTTAACCATCTTCTTCAATTACTCAGGAAGCTGTGCAGTATATGGAAATATGCTGTATGGAGACCAGAGTCTTAGTATGAATTACATTTGCTTCAGGAGTCAGGCAAGCCACTTCAACTTTCTGCACTAGTATTCTGTTAAAACTTGGTGTGTTACAAAAGAGAGACGATATGGGTTTGGGGTAGGAGTGTTCAGTGAACACAGCAGGACTCAGAGAACAATAACCATTACAGATATGTTAGTTGTTGCTTCTTCAACTCATTTGACTTTATTTAGCCAAGGACTATATTGTAGATAATTTGAAACCATTATAAAGTCTTTCTTCCACTTTAAAATTTTGGTTTTCTTTATAATAAATTATCTTAATATACTTTCGTTACAAGTTTACAGAATTAATAAGCGTATCAACTAATATAGAATTAATAACTATGTATCCTCATTATTTAGCATGTTATATAAAACAGAAACATCAAGAAAGAATCCAATTCAGTACCTTAAGTGACCATCATTTTTTCTCATTAGCCAAGCCAGCTAGATCTGGTTTTGCCATAACAGCTATGGATATGAGATAATTATGTTAACTTCCAAACAGCAACCTAATTGTATACATGAGCTTAAGTATTCGGGTTTTTTGAATGTCTTAGGTGAAATTAAAATGAGTTTCTAGAAAGTTTATTTTACTCATCATTCTTTTATCTTACAAATTAGCCACACTAACAATAATGTTGCTCTGCCATTGCACAATGAAACATCCACTACTTCATAGGTTTGACTTTATGTTGTATTTAAAGGACTCATAAAGATTCTTCAAGATCTTTAACATTTTGTTTCGTGAGAACTGTGAATGATCTAAATATTTAATGTAAGCCACAACCAAATTTTCTAACCTTCCCTCTCTGTACCTGATATGGTTTGGATCTGTGGTCCCATCAAATCTCCAAATCTCACGTCAAATTGTAATCCTCATTGTTGGAAGTGTGGCCTCATGGGAGGTGACTGGATCATGGATGTGGATTTCTCATGAATGGTTTAGTACCATATCCTTGGTGCTGTCCTTATGATAGTGAGTTCTCACAAGATCTGGTTGCTTAAAAGTGTGTAGCACCTCCCCCTTCATTATTTCTCTTGCTCCTACTCCAGCCATATGATGTGTGTGGATCCCTTTGTCTTCCACCATGATTGTAAATTTCTTGAGGTCTCCCCAGAAACTGAGCAGATGCCAGCACCATGCTTCCTGTATAGACTCTGGAACCATCAGCCTATTAAATATCTTTTCTTTATCAATTACCCAGTCTCAGGTATTTCTTTTTAGCAATATGAGAACTAACTAATACAGTACCTCACATTTTCTTCTGCTTTCTACTCTACCTTTCATTTTTGTTACACATTAGCTTCTAAAAACAGATGTATCTACTACTAATTTTCCTCACATATACTAAAATAAATAAATATGCTATGTCCCTGGGTCATTAAACTCAATATGGTTGAGATTTCAATGTTACTCAAATTAATCTATAAATCTGATCTGATCCCAACTGGAATCCCATCAGAATTTTATTCCAAAATTTATTTGGAACCTCAAAAGAACTAGAAGGAACAGAAAAATCTTGAAAATGAAAAAAAGGTAGAATACTTACAATACCTTAATTCAAGATTTACTATAAACATGCAAAACCACTATAGCCTGGCATAACAGTAGACAAATAAATCCATAGAACACAATTCAGAGCCCTGAAATAGTCCCACCATACAATATTATTTGGTTTTTTATAAATGCATTAAAGAAATCTAATAAGGAAAATAAAGTCTCATCTACAAGTGGTTCTGAAAGAACTGGATACCTCTATCAGAAAAAAATAAATTTGCTTCATCCCTTACCTCATACTACACACACTATTTAATTCAAGATGGGTTATAGTCCTACACATAAAACCTAAAAATACAGTAATGTTTCTCAAAGAAAACAAGAGAAAGTTTTTGAAAATTGGGGGGGAACAGATGTTTCTCAGAAGGCCACAGAAATTAATCAATATACGAGAAAACAGTTTCCTATTTATGACAAATAATAAGTTACTCTCCATCATAATTAAAATCCTTCATTCATCAGAAGATGCAGTTGAGAGAATGAAAAGGCAAGCCAAACAGCAGGAGAAAATATTCACAATGTGTATACCTGGCAAAAGACTAGACAGACACTGTACAAAATATGTGAATAACCAAGAAGTATACGAAAGTGAATTACACAGTTATCAGATAAATTAAAATCAGAATCAAAATGAGATGCCACTACACCACTACTGGAATAACTAAAATTTTAAGACACAACATAAAATGCAGATGAGTATTATAACCAACTAAAATTCTTAAACTTTGTTGGTTGGAGTAGAAAATGCTACAAACACCTTGGGAAAAGTTCCAATACATTCTTATACAACTAGACATACTTCTCCCGCTATATCCCTACAGGGCTGATTCCAGGTAGTCACCAAATAGCAATTAAAATATATGCCCACAAAGACTTGCACACAAATGTAAATAGCAGCTTCTTTTATATGAGATAAAAACTGGAAGCAGCCCATGTGTCCATTAAAAACAGAACAGATAATCAGACTACCATGTGTTCAGACAAGGAATGCTATTCAGCAATAAAAGAGAATGGATCACTGATACACACATGTGGATGCATACGAAAAATTTTGGTGAGTAAAGAAGCCTTACCCAGAAAATGCATACTATATGATTTCATTGGTGTGAAATTCTACAATAGTTAAAACGATCTGGGGAAAAAAATCGAAACAGTAGTTGCTTATGAGAGATGTGTATAAAGGTCAATTGGGAAGCGGCACAAGACAGCTTTCTGGGGAAATGACAAGATTCTTTATCTTGACAAAGCTTTCAGTTACATAGATATTTGTATTTATTAATTTATCACATGTAGCCCTTAACATGTGTGCAACTCACTGTAAATCAATTTAAACTAAAAAACATAGAACTATAAACAAATATTCAACTTCAGTTAATGATATGCATGCTGAAGAGTGTTAGGGGTGAAGGGTACAGATATCCGCAATTAATTATTCTTTAAAATGTGTCAGGACTGGGCACAGTGACTCTCACCTGTAATCCCAGCGCTTTGGGAGGCCGAGATGGGTGGATTGCCCAAGGTCAGGAGTTTGAGACCATCCTGGCCAACATAGTGAAGCCCTGTCTCAACTAAAAATACAAAAATTAGCTGGGCATGGGTGGCTCATGTCTGTAATTCCAGCTATTCGGGAGGCTGAGACAGAATTGCTTGAACTCAGGAGAGGAAGGTTGCAGTGAGCTGAGATTGCACCACTGTACTCCAGTCTGGGTGACAGAGTGAGACTCTGTCTCTAAATTAATTAATTAATTAATTAAATAAAACAAAATAAAATGTGTCAGAAATAAGATGGATTGGTGGATGAACAGATAAATGGCTTTGTGGATAGATATGTGATAAAGTAAATAGAGCAAAATGGTAACTTTAGAATGTAGGTTGTATATAAGTTGACCTTTCTACATATTTGATAATTTTCATAATAAAATATGGTATAAAAGCAATAAATGAACATGAAAGTCCACTTTAAAATGTAATGGTAGTCATACTAAATGACCTTCAGATTTAAAATTCTTTGACTTAAGTACTGTCTGTTGTATGAGGAGATAATTTGTTAAATAAGAGCCTTGAATGAGGAAACTATTCTAAAGTGCTATAAAAATATCAAGTGCTAGGCCGGGTGCAGTGGTTCATGCCTGTAATCCCAGCACTTCGGGAGGCCGAGGTGGGTGAATCAGGAGGTAAGGAGTTCGAGAACAGCCTGGCCAACATGGTGAAACCTCGTTTCTACTAAAGATACAAAAAATTAGCCAGATGTAGTGGTGCGTGCCTGTAATCCCAGCTGCTTGGGAGGCTGAGGCAGATGAATCGCTTGAACCCGTGAGGTGAAAGTTGCAGTGAGCTGAGATCATACCATTGCACTCCATCCTGGGTGACAGGGTAAGACTCTGCCTAAAACAAAAACAAACAAATATATATATATACACACACACACACACACACACACACACACATATATATATATCTCAAGTGCTATGTGGCTAAGTTTTATTCTTTACACCAAATTATCAGCAGAACATATTGACAGGGGACATACTTGATTTTATCATGTAAAGTAGGATTTAAACATAAATTTGTACCATTTTAAAGTTGTAAGAGGCCTTGCCAATCATCTTCTAATCCCCTTGTTTTAAAGATGTAAAATCTGAGATCCACAGGGACTGCAAGTTTACTCAATGTTACACAGCTAATAAATAGCAGTGCTGGTTCCCTAAAAGACTTTGGAGAATTTCATTCATTTCCTTTTGAAGTTCCCTTGCTGTATTGTGAGAATCAGTTAGATAAGCATCTAGATTATCCAGGAACAGCCACCTGTGAAATGGGAATAATAGTGTTTGCTCTTCCTCTGAGGAGCTTACAGGAAACACAAGTGTTCTTTGGATCGTTCATAAAACAGTGAGAAACTTAAATATCACTTGTTATTTTCAATTTGTGTGTAATAAATCAAAGAGATACACATCTCAAATCAGTGGATTTCCAAAGGGGACTGCATTACTCACTGAAATTTAGCCCACGATTTCCCATAAAATGTATATAAATAAGAATACAATAATCCAAGTGACTATGAGAGAGAAATACATATTTAAGTAGAGTAAGCAGGTGCTGGAAAACATTTAGACAGTTATGAAGTTCATCAGTTTTCACCATTAATTAAAATCAAGTGAAGATGAACCTGCAAGTTTTATATGCACTCTTCAAAGATATTCAGAATAAAACAAATGTAATCACATGAATAAATGTGACTTGTCCTCAAAGTAAATCATTAAATCCAAAGAGAGGCATTGTTTGATGATAATGCAGCAATAAATTTCTAGCTAATATATACATTTGATGAAGAAAAAGTCTTTAGCTTATTTTCATTTCACATGGATTTAAATTACATCATTTTAAAAAATACTAACTTTAATATACATCAAATATAATCAACATAGCCTTTCCTAAATCTTGCCCTTAGAGAGAAGGCTGAGAAAAAAATGTATACTTGACAGTGAGTTTTTTTTATATTAGAATTCCCAGAAGATTATTATAAAAAATAAATTTCCAGATTGCATTATTTTTTCACTTTGTCTTGGCCATTCTGTAAGGAGAGGTACCTAATTAAATGGCTTCAAATAAAATGGCGGCAGTGCAGTAGAAGAAATATTAAGTGGGTAGACTTTCTAGAACATCAGATCTTTTGACTTCCTCTATACTGTCCATAAATATTTATGAACTGCTTATTATGTTTCAAACTCTACTTGACCTGGGAGCACAAAGAACAAAATGTTGATGATGAGGTACCTTTAGCAAAGTGAGGTGTTTGGACTTTATTCTCCAGACATTATGAAGCCTTTGGAAGTTTGTATTTATTTGGTTTTAATTTTAATTTATTTCAGGTTTTCATAGGAATAGCCAATTTGGGAATCACATAGATAAAGTGTGTAATTTACAGGAAAGAAAGCTAAAATCATAGTATCCAGTTAGAAAACCAGTAGAGTAAACAAGAGAGTGTAGGACCTGAGTTGAGGCAGTTACAGCACGTTCAGGGGAGGAATTGAATCAAGCAATACTTACGAAGTAGATGCAATAGGATATGCTAAATGAACAGATGTGTAGATCAAGGAAAAAGAGGAATCACTGCTGCCTCTGAATTTCCCCCTCACAAAAATGGCAATTCCAATCAAGCTGAATATTGGAAGGATGATGATGATGATTATTATTATGATTTGTTCTTTTCTTTTTGTCAAGGCAGTAAATGTCAAATAAAATTGATTTAAATTAAATTAGGAAAATTTTACGTATCTGCTTTGCTCGGATAAATTGTAAGCACTTTGTTAGAATTATACATGGGGTATGGTAGATGGTGGTTATTTAGGGAGCAGCAACTAACTAGACTTGATATTTAAAGCATAAGGAGGAAGGCAGGGAGAGAGCTTTTGACATTAAAGAACATGTAAAGCTGCATTGTATGGAGTTTCCCGGTGACTAGAGGAACGTTTTTTTCTCACCATGTGCTTGAGCATGGCCTATCTTGTCTACTAAGGAGCCCAGCTCCCCAAATGCTTCACTGAGTCTGCAGAGGCCACACATGTACCCAGGATAGACTCATGGAATGCTCCTCTCCCTGGCCTCTCCGCAGTGCACTCAGGACCCCTCAGTATCGTAGTATCATAGCCGTCCACGCCCTCTGGGAGTCACTGCTTCCTTGCTGTTTTTCCAAGATGCGCCAATGTTCCCATTGCTTCATTTGTTTCTCCACATTTCCAGAAGATGACACCGTTTTCTAGATCTGAGGTTTTGAGAGTTATTCTCTGTCCTTTCTCTGTGTACTGTGTGGTCTACAATTACAGGAGCCAGTAAGCAGCTAAAAAAAAAAAAAGGCAAGAAAAGAGTTCCTTCAGAAATATTGAGATGGTTTGGACCCCACCACTGCCCACCTGGTCCCATGACTCAAGCATAGGCTCATTGCTTGGCTGATGTTTAAAGTTTCTGAAACTTTCATAGAATTGAAAAGATTCATTTGTTTTGGTATTTACAAATTTCCATATTTTAACAATTTTTGCAGAGTTTGGGGCAAGGGAGACTCCCCAAATGCTGTCCCAATTCCTTCCTGGAGGAGGACTCACTCTTTAAATTGTTGCCGGTTAGAATCTGTGGTTTTACTTTTGTTAAATATTCTGCTGCCAGCTGTGTCTGTAGCAATCAAAAGTTTATGTCATATTATCATTCATTAGTCAGCAGTTAAATCGGCAGGATCTGTCTCTGTTTAGTAACCACTGGAAATGGAAATGGATTAATCTTGTGATTTAAATGATGTCAAAATACACAGCTTGTAAGTACATATTTTGGAAGCATTTTTTTTTCTTTTCCTATGTTAAAAAAAATGATATGGAAAACATTTATGCCTTGGTTTTAATTGCCTCCCTTTCTAGAGTATCTAAAATTGTAATCTCACATTGTTCCTGAGAATTGAGGAAGCATGCTTGCCCATCAAGAAATAGAATTAAATGGATAATAAACTTTTTCAAGCTCCTTCATTGACTCAAAAGGAGTTCAAAGACTCATGATTTTCCATTTGCAATACTCTTAATAGATTACATGACTAGTAAACATGCAAGAGCACTGTTTTAAATCAGGTAATTCCACTCGGGAGGTATCCTCCCATAGGCCCAGCTTCTAACTGAGGCCAGGACTACACCTGGCATTTTCTGCCAATCTGTATTGTCCTATTGTCTTTCCCTTACCCACACATTTAAAAATATAGTGTTTAATGGAAAGTCTATTCGTGATAATCACCCTTTATCCTTCCGCTTCCTCTTTATGCAAACATATCTGCAAAGTGGGTTTTTGAAATTCAGCTGTATTCATTCACTTTCCTATTTAAAACCTTAAGAAAGCTGGATTTGGTGGAGTGTGTCTGTAGTCCTAGCTACTCAGGCAGCTAAGAAGAGGGGATGAGGATCGCTTGAGCCACAAGTCAGAGGTTAGTCTGGCAGTCTGGGCAATATAGCAAGACCTTGCCTTTAAAAAGAAAAAAAAAAAAACACTAAAGATCCTTTTTGTTAAGACTGTCTTGCTTCATTATTTAAATTGAGCATAAGCATTACAAAGTATCATCTTTTTTTAACTTGAGTTTATTCTCTTTCTTAAGGTAAAGATTAAGATCGGTAGAAAACTACATTTTAATGATTGAATTTATAGTCAAGTTCAGATCATTTAATTATTCTTGCATGGCATAGTTACTGGTTAAACAAAAACTTGGACTTATTAAAATGATATAATCTGAACAACTAATTCTATTACATTATGTTGTTGAGGAAAAACATAAAATACTCTTACTTGGAACTAGAAATGATACCAATTTCTTAGTTGAATTACTCTCTAAATTAATAGAAAGTGAAAATAATTCATGATTACATTTACTCTCAAAAGGTATTGTGGCTTTCTCAAACTGACTGCTTTAGATTTTGCTAATCTGTACTGTTTTTTGATCACTCAGTTTCTATCTCAAAAAAAAATCAGAAAATGTGAAAATTCCCTTAATATGGTCATTAAGATGCTGGTTTATAATTCAATTACAGTGAAATTTTCAAGTGAGGTGCTCAGGTAAGATGAGAAGTCTCTTTTATAGATCATTACTCTTAGGTTAACCTCTTCTTTACCAGCTGACACTGACGTGTGTTAGGGAGATTAAGCTAACACAACTATGCATGATAAATTAAAATCAGAATGACAGAAGGCAATACAAGCTATTAGGAAGTGATCTTAAAAGTTTAAGTGAGAGGCAATTTTGTCTGAATTAGTGGTACAAATAAAAAGGAATAAAACATGAGAGATATGGAAGAGCATAATATAAACAGACATTGAGACTGTGTGTGAAGGAGGATTTAAAAAAAAAAAAAAAAAGCCTTGTGAGGTATAAAGCCAGGATGAATAGAGTTATGACTAATGGGATAAAGATCAAGAAAAAAATGATGATTCGTGATTGAAGAAACAAAGATTAGTTCAATTGTTAGTTCAAGTTGAGTTCAAAGTCCTCATTAGAATATACAGGGGAAGATATTCCACAAGCAAATGACAGTGGAAACAGGATTAGGCCTTATGAGATAAATTAGGATAGGTGCTAACATTTAGTAATCTGAATCAATGTTTTCCTTATTTTAATGTGGATATGAATCATCTGGAATTTCAAAACTGCACTTTGTGTTCTAGTACGTTGGGGTGAAGGGCATGAGATTCTGTATTTCTAACAACCTTTTAGGTGATAATGCGATGATCACGCTTTAGATAGTACAGTACAGTATTTGTTCTCAACCTTGTCTACTCATTGGAATCTCTTAGAAATTAAAAACAACCAAATAAAAATGATGCCAAGTTTTCATCCCAGAAATTCGAATCATATTGGTTTGAAGTGCAGCCTTGAACTGGGCCTGAACTTCCAAGGCAATTCTAATATTCCACAAGGGTTTGAGAATCAATGTCACAGTTACAGTTTGGAAAGGGAAAAACAAAGACTTAAATGGGTGTACAAAAGGAAGAAGAAAGAACGCAGTGGAGAAACTATAAAGATGGAGGAAAACCAAATGGAGTTTTTTAATTTTGTGAGTCAAATCAGAAGAGGCGAAGAGGGTAGAGATCCAATCAGAAGAAAGTAAAATGTCATTAATATTAGCAAACATTTCAGACAATTTTAAAAAATGAGGCCAGAGTAAGTAATATTAGATTTGGTGATAAAGGGGCCCATAGTCATTGTTTCTTTGTTTTGTTTTGTTTTGTTTTGTTTTTGTTTTTGAGAGTGAGTGGGAATCTTGAATAATTTATTTGGCATGTTTCTCCCAAAACAGTTACCTAGAATATTCAGAACTACTGTACTTTCCCTTGTCCCCAAAAGTTCTTTCATGTATTTTATTCTAATCAAAACCCATTTATTATAGAGTTTATCCTTGCATGCAGATTTTTCTCAAATGCCGTTAGCTCCTATGAGAAGTACATGTTGAAAATGATAATATTAATCAGAGCTGTTTTCTGTGTGTCGATTTAGATAAGATGGGTCTAGTTTCATGCTGAAGGCACATGTACTAAGAATACTTCATGAACACACCCCATTTTGAATGCTTGGTGGAGGCCCTTTAAAAAATTCATGACTATAGGAGACCAGTGTCTGTCTTTTTGCCTGAAATTGGTTGTGCTTGTGGTTTATGCTCTTATTGCCCTAAGCACATTTTAAATGTTGGGCCAGAAGTCACATTCCAATGATAATTTCAGGATATGGTAAATAGCCTGTTGTACATCAAAACATATCAACTGGAGGCAGACCAGGACCAGGACTAGGGCAACGTGAGTGAGTCACTCACCTTGAGCCTAAGTGTAAATATTCAAATTTATTAGAGACAGGATTACTATTACTGATTTTTTTCCTTCTGCCTCAGGCTCAGTAAAATTTTGATATTTTGTTCCTCATGGAGTATTTGCCTTAATTTTGTTTTATTTTTATTTTATTTTATTTTTATTTATTTTTTATTTGGGAGTCTCACTCTGTCGTCCAGGCTGGAGTGCAGTGGCGCTATCTCGGCTTACGGCAAACTACGCCTCGAGGGTTCAGGCATTCTCCTGTCTCAGCCTCAGCACTACCTGGGAAGACAGGCGCCCGCCACCACATGCGGCTAATTTTTTTGTGTGTGTTTGTTTGTGTGTTTTTTTGTTTGTTGTATTTTTAGTAGAGATAGGGTTTCACCGTGTTAGCCAGGATGGTCTCCATCTCCTGACCTCGTGATCCGCCCGCCTCGGCCACCCAAAGTGCTGGGATTACAGGCATGAGCCATGGCGCCCGGTCCTTAATTTTGATGTCAAAAAATTATCCATCTGGATTATGGAGATTTTTTTGGTGCCTGCCTCCTTACATTTTAAAAATTACTTATTTTTATTGATGCATATTAGATACACATATTTTCAGGGTGTATGTGATAATTTGATACATTCATTAAGCAAATCAGGGCAATTGGAATATACACTACCTTAAATATTTATCTTCACACTAGGAACATTCTAATTATTCTCTTCTTGCTATTTTGAAATGCACAATTAATTTTTTCAATAATTAAAAATGCTAAAATAAGGATTTTAGCAATGCTAAAATAAGGTTCATTTTATCCTAGGGTTCTTTTGTAAGAATAACTATAGAGTGATTCATTACAGTATGTCAAAAATCTGTGGATTTTTGGCTTTGTTAGATATCAAATTACTCTCCAAATATATGACACCAATATTTTCTTACCAACAAAGTATGAGAGCCCTGCTATTCCACAGTCTTTCCAGTAATAAATAATACTAAACGTATTATTTTTGGCAATGCATTTATGGATTAGAATCACTTTTCTCATTTGTTTTGTATTTCTATAATGCTAAGTGAAATTCACCACTTATTTGCCCATTTTTATTTTTGCGACTTATTTAATTATCTCCCTTACCCATATTTCCACTGGATTGGTACTTGTTTTCTTGCTAGTTTTATATAAACTGTGACTCCAAACAATTCACCCATTTTCTCTCTGTGTATTACAAATATTTTCCTAATAGGTCATGTCCTTTCTGTTTCTTGAGGCACTTTTTAGAACTTTACCACTTATGTGTACTCTGATTTATCATGCATTTGCATATTTTCTTCTAACTACAGTATTTTGAGCATCATTTCAAAGACAGTTGATACATTCTCAAAATCATTACCTAGGTTTCTTAGAGCAAAATAACGTGAAGTCACTGCTTAAATGCTATTCTCATTCTGAAAACTTAGAGTTGCCTTATCTATGGGCAAAATCTCAGATGCCATCTTCCCTAGTCACAAACAGTAGTACTAAGGGAAAGCTTACAGATGAATTGGTTTGAATCTATTGTTACTGCTATTTAGAAAAACAACAAAAACCCAGCAATTGTGACGTTGCTAGTATGTCATTAGCATCATCTTGGTGCCAGATGCAACAGAAGGAAAATCAGCAAGTGTTATTAGTGAGATGAGTGAGATATTGTACTTCTGAAAATAGTCCTCTCCTTTATTAAACCACTCATAACTATACTATGCAAAAGATGATATACCATTTTTTCACCAATGCAAACTTTTGTCTTTTCTCTCAACATTCAAAAACTTCCTTGTAATGGGTTGTTGTTGATTAATGAGGTACAGTGTCTCAAAGCAGTTAAGAAGTAAATTGACTAAAATATAAATGAATATTACTTTCAATGCAGCATTAATGAATTACTATTACTTTCAATCTGCATTTACTTTGAGTTCAAGTATATCAAATTATTTTGTTAATTCATTTAATTGCTAATCAAAAATAAATTGAGTATCTTTTATGGACTAGGAACTTACAATTTCTTGGAATTTAAAGATAAGTAAGATACCAAGTATACACTGAAGAACTTCATAATTTTGTGGCGGACTAAGAGATAATATATATTTTAAAGTGAAATGCTCTGTAAAACCTGATAAAATAAATGAAATAAGAGAGATTCACTTAGAACAAGTATAAAATTATCAATAAACAGAGCAAGATTATATATACTCAAATCAGGGAAAATTATCCAGAGATCCTCTTTATTACTAACATAAACAGGAGTCATCGGTCCAATAAAATGAGCTATAAAAAATTGCAAATTACAGATAGATAAATGAGAGCTGCAGTCAGAGTAAGTAGCTACTTCCAGAGAGATTTGAAGGGATATGGCAAAAATGATAAACTGCAGATGTCACTATTAAAAAGTACATAACTATTAATCTGGTCAACTGCCCCTTAAGTAATTTCTCTTTATGACCGTGTAATATTACTACTCAAATTACTTGTGATGGAAGAAATCAATAAATAAGGCTCTCATCTTATTGAAGCTTACCTGTGGAGATATTCTATGCTAAAGCCTGTGATAGTTTCTTAACCTGAGAAAAATATACCAGACTAACATCTTTGGCCCCACAGCATTTTCAAGTATGGGTTATGCAAACCTTAAACTTACTGCCTCAATATATAATTAGACATTGATGTGGTTTGATTCTGTGTCCCTACTCAAATTGCAATCCCCGTGTGTTGAGGGAGAGAAGTAATGGGTTTATGGGGGAAGTTTCCCCCTTGCTGTTCTCATGATAGTGAGTGAATTCTCATGAGAGCTGATGATTTTATAAATGGTAGTTTCTCCTGCACTCTCACAAGCGCTTTCTCTTGCGTGCCTCCATGTAAGACATGCCTACTTCCCTTTCTGCCATGATTGTAAGTTTCCTGAGGCCACCCCAGCCATGTGGAACTGTGAGTTAATTAAACCTCTTTCCTTTATAAATTACCGAGTCTCAGGCAGTTTTTTATAGCAACATGCAAATGGACTAATACAGACATTATCTAAGAACCCAAGATGGACTGCAGTGGTGTGATCTCAGCTCACTGCAACCTTTGCCTTCCAGGTTCCAGTAATTCTCCTGCCTCAGCTTCCCAAGTAGCTGGGATTACAGGCATGGACCACCATGCCCAGATAATTTTGTATTTTTAGTAGAGACAGGGTTTCACCATGTTGGCCAGGCTGGTCTCGAACTCCTAACCTCAGGTGATCTGCCCACCTCAGCCTCCCAGAGTGCTGGGATTACAGGTGTTAGCCACCATGCCTGACCCAGAAATACTGGCTTTTACAACATAGTGAGCATATTTTACTTTATTTTATGTTTTCCCTACCCAGCTCTGGGAAGAAACCTTATAAACACAATAAATAGTTGTACAGTACCTGAATAAATGGATTGGCAACAATTTTTATGATGTAAGTTGAGTGAAAACTTAGTACTTTCCAAATGTGTTTGACTTAGTGCTTTAATGCTTGGAATTTCTCACTGCCAATCATTCAGATATTCAGATATTCTTATTATGGGGACTGGGGAGGGTAGTGATGTCTATGGATAAGAGTCAAGACAATATAAAGGGTAAATCAGAAAAATAGTTCCCATTATTTTATGGACACACAATAAAAAGGAACATGGACATTTTTCTGTTTAGTAAAATTTTGCTGTTCCTCAAATTTACATAAAGCACATACTAGATTGTTAGGAGGGAAGGAGAGAACACGGAAGAAAGAAGAAAGCCTTTCAGGGTATAAGAAAGCACTGTAAAATTCAAGTTGAAGGGAGTAAGTATATTAGTGTAAAAAGTAGTAATATTGTGATAGTCAATATTTAAGCAAAATATACTTCTCTGGCATTGCTTCCAACAGGCTGTGCATACAACAATCTACTGGTGTATGGGAACAACATATTATGATTTCTATTTCCGTTAATTCTTTAAAGAAATAAATAATTCAAGTTTTATTAATTGATAATATGTGAACTACAATGGCATTCTCACCCAATATATATATCAAATATCTCCAGAGGGTATTCTGAAGGCCTGGGATTAACAATTCTAGTGAACTAAGGATGCATACTAGTTACCTGATCCTCCTCTCATGAATCTGCAGGGCTCCGTAACTTATTTGACTGATAATATATAATATAAATGACACTTGTCCAGTATCTTGGTACAAGCTTTAAGAGACTGGCAGCTTCCACTTCGTGGCTATTGGTATATCCCTCAGGGAGCCCTGAGGCTCTGTGTAAGAAATCCCACTATCCTTAGACCACTACTAATGGAGGAAACACATGCACGTGCTCTGGACATTCCCACCTGACCCAAGTCTTCCAGTCATTCCAAATAAGGAAACAAACACGTAAATAAATTTATCTTAGACTGCACAGATGAATCTGTGCACCAGCTGAATACCATTGGGTGACCTGACCTCAGTCAATACCACATGAAGCAGAAGAACTGCCCAGTCAAGCCTGCTTTGGGATTCTCCTGATTCATATAAACATTAAGACATCATACCAGGGTTGTTGTCTGAGGACACTAGGTTTTAGGACAATTTGTGATTCAGCAATAGATAAGCGTTCTTTCTGACAATAGTGCTTTCCTTCTCTCTTTTGAATTCAGGACATTGTGACTTCATGTTGTGACTTCATGTGACAATGTAATCCACAAAGCTATAACCACGTAGCTTTGTGGATTACATTGTCTAATTTCAAGTAAATTAAACATGAGAAGGAGAAAAATGAATTAATTGTGATGCAGGGCAGGTTCTTGGCTTCACCCAGGAAGAAATTCAAAAGTGAGTCAAGGATAGAAGAAAATGGCTTTATTGAGGCAGTGACAATGTTACAGCTCTGTGATTGCTCTTACAGAGCAGGGCTACCCCACAGGCAGGGTGCTGAGAGTAGTGGCACAAGGGCAGTTTTGCAGTCATATTTATACCCCCTTTTAATGCTAATTAAGGGGCAGGGTATTCAGAATTAGCTAGAAAATGGGGAGCGGTAACTTCTGAGTGTTACTATAACAACGATAAACTGTTATGGTGCTAGTGAGTGTGTCTTTTGGAGAGGTGCTTTCGAGGGGCCTCTTTCCAGTTTCTGCCAGTCCTCAATTTGGTCCAGAGTCAAGTCTCGCCTGCCTCCTACCTCAACTGGAAATCATGGGTTGAAGTTTATACTAACAGTGAAAGTAAATATAGGCAGTAATTTTTCTAGAGAAAGCATCTGCAACATCACCCACCCTTCTAAGGTGCAAGATGGCTACACGAGTCATTCAAAGTGAAAATCTCCACTTTAAAGTGCAGAGTTTTTCCAAGTTCTCATTCTAACATTCTTGTTTAGATTTCCTATTTGTTACTACATTGCTTTATAAGTTTTATCTCCCTCTATTTATTTCTTTCACATTTACAGCCCAGAATTTACCTTAGTTTTAGTTCTGGTGTTTTTTCTGGATGCTTCCTCTTACTACCTGTTTTCTCAGCTCTATTTTCTTTGAACTCATGAGCAAGTCCTATCCCAATTCTATGGCTAGATTAGACAGCTGGGATGCTGTACCAGCAGGATGCTGTATTCCCAGTAATCTGGGAGTGTCCCTGGGATATTACAATTTCTGAATTTTATCTTTGGAAATTGCTATACCTCAAGGATGTTAAGACATCCAGAATGCACTACCCCTTAGATACTATGTGAACCTCAAGGAGGCTGTACTCCCAGGATGTTATAGTCTCAGGTTGCTGTGGCCCCAGGATTCTGTAACCCCAAGAATGCTACCCTCCAAGTTTCAGAGCCTTAGACTCACATTATCTGAATAGCAAATTATGGAAAACACATAGATTATTCAATTTGAAGAAGACATATATAATAAGCTTTGGAGATAATCAGGGATAAATCTCTGACACCTTTTGTGAATCGTGAAGGCCACATAAGTTCCAAAGCAAAGATGTTGAGGAAGGAATGTTCTAGGCAGAGGAATCAGCATAAGAAAATGAGTAGAGGCAGCACTGTGTGTTTTCTGCTGACAAGTCAGAGTTATTTTCCCTGGCTTGTACAGCTTGTTTGGGGGAAACTGAAAAGAAAAGCCTGGATACATGGAATGGTACTAAAGCCTGAATGCCCCTAAAACCCCATCTAAGTAGTTTGCACAGACAATGGAGAAATATTGATAGAATTAAATAAAGGAAGTAGAATGGTTAAACAATGACTATATATATATATGCCCTTTGTACCTCTGAAATGGCATGCAATTTAGACTCTAAAGCAGAGAATTTCACTTTGAGTAAATCCTGTAGCCACCTCCCCTTTTGTTTTTCATATTTTTCCATCCTTCAAAAAGTGAGATCAGGCTTACGTTTATTTCCAATTCATTAAAATTAATTTTATTTTGAGCAAACCTTTAGAGTTTGTTGCATACAACTAATTGCACCCCTTTATCCGGGGTCATTCATCATTGTAAGCAGACTTTCAGGCTAGATTCATGAAATAGTGAGAGAGAAAGCAGACATCTGCTTAGCCTATTCCCTAACTCCAAAAAGTCTGGCAAACATCATGGCAACAAATGTCAGAATGACATCCACTTAATACTCACGTGCATTTTGAGGATTCCTTAATCTTGCTTGGGAAAACTGAAGAGATTAGGTAGTAGCATAAATAAGACTTTTTTCATACCAGAAAGGTGGAGAAGAACAAAAGGGGGCATTGAAGAAAGGTCAAAAAGCTTCTATAATCAATTTATGAAAACTTCAGAGTTGGCCAATTTGCTGCCAGGCAGCAGTAAAAGAAGACCAAAATCCCTGAAACATTGAGTATTTCTTTTTGGTTGCTATAGGTAACTAAATGTTGAGCACAAAACTTGTACTTCCTGATCACTCCCCCTGTGATGCCCTTATTATAAGGCTATAAGGCCTTAATTTGCATGAGTGCATGTGGAGGCATTTCCTTTTCTTTAATAGTAGACAATCCATATTAAAAAGTTAACCTTGCAGATAAGTGATAATATCCAGATACTGTTTTGTTATTATTAGCGTTTTCTTTCCAGGACAGGATCAGTGGATTATTCTCTGATACTCAGAGTTTTCCAATAGCCTGACTCATTCAAACTCTACACGTAGGTTTTACAGGACAGTTTTTATCTCACTTCAAAGCTAAACTTTGACCCTCCCCTTAGAGCCTTTGATTTGCTTTCAGAGAAGACTTTCCTACTTTATAAGTGTGTTTACAACTGCCCAAGGATTGCTCTTAAAAACAGTCAGAATCCTACCATCAGAAGTTGCTCAATCATTCTTCTGTGTGCCTCCCAGAAAAGGCTGTTGATAAAATTCAGGTCTATTAGCTGCAGTCATTGAGGCTTATGAACACCCGTGAGACACAAAACCATGATCTCAGAGATTTAATAAGCAGCACTTCTGACCCTCCATCTCCCTCTTGAAATCTTTGTCTTCAGAATGATTTAATAGATGTCACTAGCTTACACTCTCAGCAAACAAGCACTATAACTAACTCTTTTTGCACCATGACCTTTTTAGCTGGTACACACATTTACTACCAACTGAGGTCTATAAAAATAGTGAGATGTGGTCCATTTCACCAAGCAACAAACTTTAGGGCCAACAGCAGTGCCAAAAGAAAACTTGCAAAATGAAGGATGCTTCAGCCCTCCCTGCTATCTCTAGCCATGTGACCAAGGAAAGACACCTCAAATAAATATAACACCTATGTAAAAACAGCACGCTTGCTATAAAAACAGCCCCAAGAGAAGTTTCCTAGCCTCCAGCTTTCCATCTAGATTGGTATCCACACGAACTCCAAATGGAAATTCTGAAACCATCACTGGTTAGTATTTCAATTATTTTAATATTTTGAGACAATGAAAGTAACTAATATTCATTGAAAACCTATCTTGTTTATGTTATTTCCCCTAATTGTTGCATGGACTCTTTGAGATGGATATTACTATTTCAGTTTTACAGAAAATAAAGCATTGAATGAAGAAATTTAAGTAATAAGATCTAAGCCATGGTGCTAATAAATGGCAAGACCAAGATTTGAATGTTGCACACCTCTCTGTACAAAACAGAGTCCCTACTCTTTCATCCACATACATAAAAGTATCAATATTGGTAATCACTAGCTGCTGCATCTTTCTGTCACTAATCATTGGCTTGAGTCACACTTTAACAGAAGAAATATATTGTAGGTTTGAAGGTTGTGGAATGAATTGTACTTGATTCCAGGATTCCCAGGTGGTGTCTCCATTCTCCTAAATGTTTCCTGCAAATCTTCAACTCCTGAAGGTCGTCTGGCTGGTACTGACTACACCCAGAAATAAGCTGGACTTACTTCTTCCCATTTTGGACTCTTACTTCCCATTTTGCTCTGCTTTTCTCTGTACCTTTGATAATTTTTGAAATTAAAAATGTTTGAGTTCCAAACATTTTTAGATTTTAAAACACTTTCTAGTGTTTGAGTTATCCATAGTCAATCCTTGTTCTTTTTCCCCATGGCAAGAAGTATTCCACACTACCAATATTCTATCAATCTCAGTTGCTCCATTCACCTTCAGTGAATTCAGCAAGTGAGAGGCTATCAGGAACAAACCTCACTTCTTCCCTCTTTCCTCTTCTGCCTCTCAATATATCTGCAGTTAGCCATCCTTGCGTCTGGAACTCAAGACAAGTTAAACTTTATTCATTTTACAATGAACCTCATAGATTTCTGCTCTCAATCCAACTCATGAAAGAATTACTTATTATCCATTTATTAAATATTCAGCTTCTTACCCCTGAGTAGCTTTGTTGTCACCCCAATATCCTAGATTAGAATTCTTTCATTTACAGCTGCTAACTCAGAAAAGCCCTGGGGTTTCACTATACTTTCTTGGATTAATACCTCCCTGGGAAAGAGGTTGGGTGTAGAGATGGGAGGCATCTCTTTTTTTTTTTTTTTTTCTCTCTCTCTCTCACCTGGGCTGGAGTGCAGTGACGCAATCTTGGCTCACTGCAACCTCCATCTCCCAGGTTCAAGTGATTCTCCTGCTTCAGCCTCCCAAGTAGCTACGATTACAGGCGCCTGCCACTATGCCCAGCTAATATTTTGTATTCTTAGTAGAGACGGGGTTTCACCACGCTGACTAGGCTGGCCTCAAACTCCTGACCTCATGATTTGCCCACCTCAGCCTCCCAAAGTGCTGGGATTGCAGGCGTGAGCCACCGCGCCCGGCCATGGTGGGGTAAGTGGTATCTCTTACACTCACTGTTTTCCGTAGCTTATTTCTGGGTGTAAAGTCAGTACCAGACTATGTGCTAACTGTAGATCATGTCAGCTTTTTCTGAAAGAATTTTCTTCATATATGACTTCCCATTGCTCAACAAACAAAGTTCAACTGCCTTAATATCGTATAATTAGTTTAAGTAGTTTCAATCTATTGAAGCTACTAACATGAAATTTTATGTTGGTATTTCCTCCAGCAACTGTCTTTACTTTCGCTATATGGACTCTCCTTTCTTGCTGAGTTATAATCATATAAAGACATTGGACTAGAGGCCCTAGTCAGTGAAAATAAGTAAGAGCCATACTAATTTGAAAGAAAGAACTAGGAACACCATTATTCGTAGACAATATGATTAGCTACACATAAATTTCTATGACATCTATAAATAAGCTCCTACAACTAATAGTAAATTTAGTAGTTCAAAGGGTGCAAATCAATATACAAAGCTGAATTGCATTTCTATATATTAGCAATGAACAATTAAACATTGAAATTAAATAAAATACTCTTTATTATTTGCCAAAAATCAAACACTTAGATATAAATCTTAAAAAGCAGAGTACAGTATCTGTATAAAAGCTAAAAAATACTAATTTATAGAAGACTTGAATAAATATATAAATATACTGTGTTCATATATTCAAAGACTTGATATTGTTAAGATGTTAATTCTTCTCAATCTATAAATTTAACACAGTGTCAAAAAAAAAGCCTCAGCAAGATTTTTTCTTGATATCAAAAAGCTTGACTGTGAAATTTACAAGGAAAAGCAAAGGAATTAGAGTCATCAGTGCAATTTTCCAAAAGAACAATTAGAAGGCTCACATTACCTGATTTCAAGACTTACTAGAAATCTACAGTCATCAAGATGGTCTGATATTTTTTATCTCACTTCAAAGTGAGGTGAATAGATAGGCACAGAAAAATGGGCTAGAATATAGAATCCAAAAATATTCCCACTTGGCAACAACACACACAAAAAAACAACCCAATGAAGGAGTGCACAAAACATTTAAGTAGACACTTTGGCAAAAAGATCCTTGAATAACTAATAAGCACATGGAAAGATGCCCAACAATATTAGTCATAAGGGAAATGCAAAATAAAAACAGAATGAGAAACAAATATACACCTATTTGAATGGCTAAAATAATGTTTTAAAAACCCTGATAATACCAAGTTTTGGTGAGAATACAGAGCAACCGGAGGTCTCCTGCATTGGTAGTAGGAATGAAAAACAATGGCCACTTTGGAAAACAATTCAATAGTTTCTTATAAAGTTAATCATATGCTTATCGTATGACCCTTTAATCCCACCCTTAGGTACTTATCCAAAGTAAATGAAAATTTATGTTGACAGAAAACCTGTACATGAGTGCTTGTAGCAGTTTTATTTTTTTAGTAATTGGTCAATACTGGAAAAAATCTAGTCAATTAATTTTTGAGAAAGGTACAAATGCAGTTCAACAGAGAAAAGACAGTCTTTTCAACAAATGGTGCTGAGACAATTGAACATACAAATGAAAAGAGAGAGCAGTTAGAAAGAAGGGAGAGAGTGAAGGATAGAAAGTTAATGTTAACTCACACACTTTACACAGATTGAATATCCCTTACTCCAAATGCTTGGGACAAGAAATATTTCAGATTTGGGATGTTTTTGGATTTTGGAATATCCTCATATACACAATGAGACAGCTTGGGTTCTTGAGGACAGAATCCAAATTTAAACACAAAATTTATTTGTGTTTCATACACATCGTATACACATTGCCTGGTGATAATTTTATATTGTAATTTTAATAATTTTGTGCATGAAATAAAGTTTTGACTGTGATCTGTTACATGAAGTCAGATGTAGAATATTCTACTTATGACATTATATCATTCAGAAAGTTTCAAATTTGGGAGTCTTTTAGATTTTGGACTTTTAGATTAGGGATGCTCAACTGTACAAAATTAAATCAAACTGGATTGTAGACTAAATGCAAAACCTAAAATTATAAAAAATGTTAGAAAAAAATAAGAGAAAGCATTTGTCTTTTCTAAGCAAAGAGTTCTTACATATCACTTCAAAGTATAATCCATAAAATTAAATTTTGATAATTGAATAATAAAATTAAAAACTTTTAATCTGTGAAAGATACTGTTAAGAGAAGAAAAAAAGACCAGTCACAGACTGAAAGAAAATATTTATGCAAATTACATGTGTGAACAAAAGACTTGTATCTAGAAAACAAAGAATTTTTTAAACTCAGCAATAAAAAAAATCGCAGCCTAATAAAGAAATGGGCAAAACATTTAAGTATACACTTCAACAAACAAGATACATGAATAATTAATAAGCGCATGTAAAGATGCTCAACAATATTAGTCATAAGGGAAATGCAAAATAAAAACAGAATGAAATGCAACTATATATGTACTTGAGTGGCTAAAATAAATTTTAACAAAACTGATAACACCAAGTTTTGCTCCAGTTTGGAGCAACTGGAGTTCTCCTGCAGTACTGGTAGAAATGCAAAACCATTTGGCCACTTCATAAAACAATTTGGTAGTTTCTTATAAAGTTAATCAAACACTTACCTTATGACCCCCTTAATCCCACCCCTCAGTTCTTACCCAAAATAAGTGAAAATTTATGTTCACAGAAAACCTGTACATGAATGCTTATATCAGTTTTTAAGTAATTGCTGAATATTGGGAAAAAATCCAAATGCCTTGTACTAAGTGAAAGGAGCCAAATTTGAATGGCTTTGTGTAGTATTCTTTCATTTATATGACATTGTGGGAAAGGCAAAACTAGGAGCAGAGAATAAAATCAGTGGTAGCCAAGGTAGAAAGATGGGGGACAGATTTTGACTACCAGAGGGAAGCAGAGGGAATGACTCTTGTGGTTATAGAATCTATGCATTTGTCAAATATCATAGAACTGTCGGCAAAAAAATGCATAGGGGTCAATATATGCTAATAAAAAAATTAAATATCCTAAAAATACCCCTGAGTTCACAGCTTCATATCTGGTAATCGACAACAAAAAAACACTAAGGTTTAAAGATGCTAGCTAAGTAGTTAATACAGTTACACAATCTTGTTCTACACAGGTATTCTTGAGTTCCCCACAATTATTATAAAGGTACAAAGAGAAATATAGTCCAGAAAAATGAGAGTGACTACAACGAACCAAGAAGATGCTATTCTTTTATTATAGATAAAAAAATAGATACAGAAATACTATGTAATTTCTATCTAAATGCTGAGTGACTTGATTATTTTCAACCCTTCCAATCAGTTATATGTAAATTTCATAGTTAAGAAATATTTCGTCATGTGAAAAGCATCAACTATGACTTTAGCCATTTTAAATTGAACTTGACTTGTCAAAATAGCCATTCTAGCTTGTAGGCACTGTAGCCTGAACTTACATACCAATTTTCTAACTTCACCTAGCTCCGTGCTTTTTCCACGAGTACAGTCTACTTTAACTTTAATGCTGGAAAATGTGTGTGGTAATTAGTTCTGTCCTGGGTTTTATTTTCTACTTAAGATAAGATTAAGCAGCTAGCATGAATATGCTAAAAAACAGTGTTATTGACTAACTCAGCAATGTGTCTGAACTGACAGGCAAGTATGAGTTCCCTATGAGATACTGTAAAGAGCTCTATTTTGTGAGAGGTGAGTATGCCATCACTTATAACCGTTCTCATTGCTGGTGCCAATATTTGCTTTAATTTCAACAGAAAGTTGAGTCATTTTGTTGTTGTCAATAAGCCCAATGGTTAATAGTGCATAAAAAAAAAACAAAATAAAATTTTGGAGAAAACAATTAAGCAATAAACTTATTTGTACCAGGTATTGTTTAATTTAACCAAATTGTATGTGTTTTTAACTTTTTGGGAATGCTAGAATCCATAAACACATGAAAACAGAGACATTACAAATTCCTATAAAGAACCTTCAGAAGTTGTTTGTCAATCTAATTTGTAGTGAATTTGGTGTTTAGTCTTTTGCCAAGTGCTAGGTTATATAGATATAGACAAAACGAAGAAACAGCCCTGCCTATAAAAAATACTTCATAAAATGATTTCCATATGACATTTCATTCATTTTGTCCCTCAAAGAATGTTTAAAGGTTTGCATATTCTATCCAAATTTATAAATGGTTAAAATATAAACAGGAGTTGAATGAAAAGAATCATTTATACTCTCTATTGAGAAAAAAGTCAATTATAGAATTGATGAGCATATAGAAGATTTTAGAAAATACATTTAAGATAAATAAGATAAGTGTTAGTTATATGAATTTACATAGAAATAATTATTAAAATAATTTTAACTATAGAGCTAAAGGAAAGAATGTTTTATTTAATAATATGTAAGTTAAAATAATGAGGCTATGATCTTTTAAAAATATTTTTTAAGTAAGACCATTTAATTTTTCCCACATTAATACATTGTTCTCCAATTTGAAAATGTTTAATCAACTAAATCCTGGTATGGAGTTTTAATAATAGCAGTTTAAAACAGATCCATTTTGTTTGTTTGTATGTAGGTTTGGTTTGGTTTTAGTTCTTTGGACAATAATTCATTTGGGTTCAAAGGCTTATTTTCATGTACTTATTCATTTTGGTTACTGACTTCTAATTCTGGTCTTCATAAACATCTTGATGCTATCTTTTTTTATTTGTTGAAGAGAATATATTATCTCATCTTTAAGGCCACTTATAGCAATATTTCTCAAAAGTTTAAATCGCAGAAAGTCTTCAAAGAAATGTGACATCCAGTAAATTTGGGAAAATGTGACAACCCCTCTTGAAAACTCCTAATTATTAATAGCATGTTGAAGGTTATGAGGAGTCCTAAAACCAAGACTGACTTACATTTTTAGTAAACCTTAAACTAAAGACTTTTATACCCGGTTTGGTGGTCAAGAGCATGTACCTAGACCTCCAACTATGGGGAACATAACTGAGCAAGGACCTCAGAGGCTGGCTCCCAAATCCATAACTGTGTTAGAACAGAAGCCACGGTTTTCACAGACTGTTCCTGGCCAGTGACTGAGTATAACAGGAATGCTGTAGCACTCCTTCTTGGATAACATGGTACTGTTGATGGACAGCTTTGGCTTGAGGATCCCTCAAGCACCTTGTCAAATCTTCCTTAGACTGCACAGAAGTCTAAAATCCTTTCACGCAACCTTCTCTCCATCTCTTTTTCACCCAGGGTCAATCTTGCATCTCTGTCTGATGGTTCTTCTAGACTTCTCTGGCTCCCTCCCATTTTATCCTACTTGGATAATTTCTGTGTAATATCATCCTTGTATATTTAATCCATCTCAGAATCTACTTCTTGGAGGAAATGGAAAAGCAAACATTTATAAGACTTACATGACCATGAAATATTTTCAAAAAGTGAGCCTAGGCTTGGTTTATGATGGGCTAGTCTGGTACATGGGCACAAGTCATAAATGGATGCCAGCTAAATTATATCCCCTTCAGATGTGGCCATGAAAGATAATAGAGACAAAAACTTCCCAATGGAAGGAGCTGAAAGCCATGTACCTTGTTATTTACTTTGTGTTGAAGTGGCCTGAAGTGAGAATATATAGAGATTCTTGAACAATGGCCAGTGACCTGTCCATCTGAACAGGAACCTGGAAGGAAAAGTCCTAGAAGATGACACACAAGGAAGTCTCAGGTAGAGTCAAGTCATTTACATGTGAAAGTAGATGCGAAGTATGAAGATATTTGTCTCACATGTTCATCCATCATAGAAGAAATATACAGGTAGCTTGACAGTTAACTTTAACCACTTCCATCATTGGCCACTCCAGAACAGGCATGGAAGTCACCTGCACAGTGGCTGATAGGGTTTTTAACTTGCCCCAAGACCTAGCCAGGTACTACTGCATCTAAATGTTCAGATATTCAGCAGCAGAGCCATACACAGAGCTTCTGATATAGAACATTTTCTTCAGCTGACCAGCCAGCTATTTGTTGGCAAGTTGACTAAATCAAGCCCCTCTCTCCCAGGGATGCAGAAACTTTTTCAAGTAATGTATTCCAGATCTAATAGCTTGCTCAAGTCTAGCAGTGAGCAAGGGATCTTGATATTTTATTGGAGGAGTTATGCTCAGCATCCTGCTCTTCCATTCTTGCCCTTTTTTGGGTTATCAATGTTAAGCAGCATCCATGGGAGCTGTCCTTTTATTTTATACAGAGACCCATATTCTATTAACCATATTCACAACTCCCTTTGGGTCAGATCTTCTTGTTCATCCCACATTAATGGTCATAATGGTCATTGCTGCCTCCTGGATTCTGGCAGCTGGGTTACCCCACCTGGCCTCTGTTACTTCATGATTGCATCTCCATGGATATTAATCACTTCAACTTTGTGAATGCCTATCCTACTGTAGTCCTGGCTTGCAGAGAAAAGTCATTACTGAACTTAATGGTGCTGGTGCCCTTCTTACAAGCATATTCCTGATGCTTTTGATGAACAATGTGTCTCTCTTGTTTCTCCCATTGAACACAGCTATCTGTAGGGTATTCTGGCTTCATATAACATATCCATTCCGACACACACATTTCCTTCAGCCTCCTTATTGCTTCCTCTGCTGTCTGCGAAAGCAACTCAGGCACTTCTACTGCTGAATTGTGGCAATCACTTAATCCAAACTTTTAAGAGTCATCTCAGCAGAAAAATTATCATCTGAAGTCCTTGCCAGGGTGTCTTGAGAAAGTGATCCCAAGTCACTGCATTCTTGCTTAACCAGTCTTACCAAGCACTCTCTCAAGAAGTCAAGAACAGAGATATTCTCCTGATTCCTGCTGGTACATACTAGCTCATTTCTGTTTTGTTTTGTTTTGTTTTGTTTTGTTTTTGAGACCGAGTCTCACTCTGTCACCCAGGCTGGAGTGCAATGGCATGATCTCAGCTCACTACAACCTCTGCCTCCCATGTTCAAGCAATTCTCCTGCCTCAGCCTCCAGCGTAGCTGGGA
>NW_012100209.1:2128877-2141381 GCF_000951045.1 Mandrillus leucophaeus | reverse complement strand
TACAGCCATTTTCTTGGATCACTCTTGGTACCATTAGTATTAGTCTGGGTCATCTGAGAAGTAGACATCAAGACAGAATTAGGCATGTAAGAGATTTGTTAGTGGAAATGCCTATAATAGAAAATACAGAGGGAGTCAAAGGAGCCTGAAAGAGCTGTTATATGGCGATTTAGATCTGATGCTTGTGAAGGAGAGTAAAAAGAAATAATGGCTAGCTGGATGGATCTTAGATTACAGTGAAGTTCTACAGACATTTAGCAAGGCTGATGGAGTGTTCTCAGCTCAAGCAGTCCATCAGAGGAGTCTTATTTCTGAGTTTTGTGTCTCCCAGGAAAGAGCCCCTTTAGTATTCCTGCCTAGCTTAGTCATTGGCTGAGAGAAGCTCTTGGAAGCATGTCTTCTGCACAAATGCACTGATGGATTTCAAAGTGCAGCAGTTGGGGCCTTAATTAATTAAATTCTGCACAGTCTTAGATTTAAGAGGTATATTTCTAAGGCCTCCACATATTTCTATCATAAAATTCATGAAGCTATCATTGACTTAAAGCTTGAGAAACAGATTAGATCTGTCTGTAAAGAAAACAGACTTTCACATCTGCAGGTATATACATAGGGTATAGGCAAGAAGGGAATAACGTCTCTCCAAAGGAAAATAGTGGGTTTTGTTTGCTTTTTGTTTGTTTTACAAATAAGCAGGTAAAGAGGTAATAATTTACCTATTTCTGTGCTCAGTGGTTAAGCTTCCCTTTGTTATCCATGCTTTCCATACCTTCAGTTCCTGCTTTTTTTTGTGACCCTCAAAGATCTCCTGAATCGTGCATCCTATAAATATGGATTTTTACTAATGTCACTTTCTTCCAACTGGAGGTAATTCTCAGGCATTGTGCAATGTGCCAGGCATATGCTAAGCACTTTACATATATCACATTATTTATTCTTCTCAACATCTTCAGGAATTAAGTGTTATTCCCACATTCCAAAAGAGGAAATTGGGGTTGAAAGAGATCAAGTAATGAAGTTAAATACATGACAGAACAAGATTTCCATCCCAAATTCATGGTGTTCACTACTAAGCTCTGCTGTTTATGCTTAGACTCATTCAATGTAATACATTGTGAACACATTTTGATGTGCTTTTTAATCTTAATGGTTATGTTTCAATCCCTCCCTTGTACAATATCTGCAATAATAAAAATAAGAGATTTTCCCTTCCAGATTTAACTGTTTTCTATTCAGAATACACAATTCTCATAAATATTTTTCCTTGTGATCAGTGATGTGCTAAATATTTAACAATTGGATGTCCAGGGGGAAAAAAAAGATAGTCCTGATTTAGAGCAATACTCTCACAATGTCTGATTTCAGGCTACCAACATGATGTCAGCAAAGTTGGAAAGAGATGCAAACTAGCATATCATTACACAGTAATTCCACCATACAAATACAATGGAGGTAAAACTTCAAGAGCATAGAAAATAGTAAAATACAGTAAACAATTAGGAATGATGGGCATTAATTTTATTTTTCATATGTCATTTAATTGTAACTATATATTAATTTAATTTTTAATACTGACTGTTTTCAACAAACAGCTTACAAAATTCCTGAAAATATTACAATTAGCTCTTTCAAGCTAGTATGGGCCCACTCCAGCAAATTATTCCTTATGAGCCTCCTAAATCCTTGCTCCCTGGTTTCTTACCCTGAAAATATTTGCTGTTAACATAACATCTGTATGGTGGTTACAGGTTGAATTGTATCCACTTTCAGAATTCCAAGGTTGAAGCCTTAATCCCCGAGTACCTTAGAATGTGATTGTAGTTGGAAATAGGGACTTTGAAGAGGTAATTAATGGAAAATGAGGTCACATAGGTTGGCCTTAATTTAACATACCTGATGTCTTTATAAGAAGAGAAAGAGACAGAAGGTCTGTGCACTCACAGAGAGAAGTCTACTTGAGGACCCAAAGAGAAGACGACTGCATGCAAACTGATGAGAATTACCTCAGGATCAACCTAACCTGCTGGCCCTTGAACTTAGACTTCCAACCTCCAGAGTGGTGATAAAACAAACCTCTGTTGTTTAAGCCACCCAGTCTGTTGTATTTTGTTACGGCAACCCTAGTGGGCTAATACAAAGGGAGATTATCTCATCTTTCTCTACTGTAGTATAACCTTGAGTTTGACAATGGCGTTCAGGGATGTTGAAACAAATCCGAACCTTTCAAGGAGCTTGTGAATGGATTACTTATGAACACTGCACAACCTTCTCGTACATGACGCTACAGATTTCCCAAAGATGACCCTGAAACTGTAACTGAAAATAAAAGTACTGGAAATTGCTTTATTTTCTATCTCACTTTGTTTCTGGCATGACTGAGTTTGGAATGCTACCCTCTCTTTATGTTTAGATAGTCAAAGGTATTACAGCTTAGTCTGGGTTTCCCAAAAATGGTACCCAAGTCTCTCTACAACATCCAGGAACTCACTTTTATTTATTTGAACAAACCTATGTGTTTACTTTAAGTAATAAAATATTCACTGGGTATGTGCCTTTTGCTGAAGTCTTTGACTCATTCTCACTATCATGACTAATTATATTAATGTTCATGTTTTAGTATTACTAATTATTTTAATGTTGCTCCTTTAGTATTACTTAAATTGCTTCATTTCTCTAACCAGTGGTTGCAATGCATGAAGGTTGTTTCTTTTAAAAGAAAAACAGCCCCACTAAGACAATGAAAGTTTTACTTTTGATCAAATAGTGTGCTTCAAAAAATAGAAGCAGTACTTTTCCAGACTGTCTTATGAGTGTATTTTATGACAATATATTCAATAATTATAACCTCTTTTGGTTTGGTCATTATACAGCCAATACTTGCAATTTGGTTTTTAAGAAAACACTTTCAATAAATTAAGACAATCTCATAAATTCTAATACCTCTCTCTAACTAGAGGAAGAAGGTTAGCATGACCACTGAAGAAATAATGGAAATTTTTCACAAATTTTATTAGGTTCAACGTGTTCCTAATCTGGTCATTTTCAAGTTGTGACTAGCATGAGATGAATTGGAAAACAAAAATCTCCAAAAAGGGATTTAAAAGTGTGGCTGTAATTATTAGCTTGTATGATGAATCTTCATTAGCATCGTCACTAAATTAAACATGTAAGTGCTTCTTAAGAATGCTTGGTAAGTAGTCTAGGAGGCTAGAGATAAAGAAAAACAGAAGAACAGAATCAAAGTCAGTACAAATAGTGACCCAAATCTCAAAAAAATATGAAATAGATGCATATGGGCTCCTTCCCTTATATCTCTTACTTCTTTAGTTCCTTTTTAGGCCTCTTTTCTTCTGCAAAGAATTGATTTCTTATGACACATCTTGTTTGCAGAGTGTCAGTTTCCACACAGGAATGCCCACCTGGAACAGGACCAGAATATATTCAAGATCTTTCCTAAATGATACCTTCCATCAAAAGTTATCTCTTCTCTCCAATATTGACACGGTTCTTATCTCAGCATGCTGATGTTCTTTCTTTTGCGTTAGTAAAAATTGTTTTCAGTATTTGACATTATCTTCTATGAGATAAGATATTCCCTAAATATTAAATTTAAGCTAAGGTTTAGAAAACCAATTCCTTATTAGAAAGACTCTTAAAGAATAATCTAATTCTGCATCAGTCAAGTAGAATAGAGAACTTTATATATTTTGGGGATTCTTGAAGATTGCTTTCCCTACTCAACCATAATAATGAGTCCCTTTGAATACTCACCCCAGTACTTTTGTTATCTGCCTATGTTTTACTTGGTGACTAGTGACTAGCAGTGAAAGAGGGACAATGCAGGATGGAAAAAATATGTTAATTAGGTCTTACCATAAAATCAAATGACACTGTACATTCTTTAAATTCTAAAGTAAGAAAATATATAAAATGTACAGTATTAGTCTGATTCCATCATTTTACTGTGCTAACAGCACTCGCAAACATGTGATACTTAAGCACAACAAAAGTCATTTGTTGTTAAATTGACATAGCAAGAGGAGAATGGATAGGGCTTGATGCTTCATAGTTTCTCAGAGTTGATATAGGTTTCACAACCTTTTAGCTGCATCTCGTAGAACATGTAGTCATCTTGGTTGCAGCAGAAGAACAGAGGCTGAAATTATACATGGGCTTTATACTATCTCAGCCAGGAAGTCACATGTATCACCTTCCCTTATAACCTGTTGGTCAGAACAAGTCACATGACCCTGCCTAATTACAGGCAGATGGAAAATTGAAATCCAGCCATGTCTCCAGAAGGAGGGAAAACTGGATATGGGTGAACATGAAAACTTTCTATTAATAATTTATGTTATCAGACTCCCTAGTAAAATGATAATATATTGGTAATTTTATGTATAAGCAATTTACCATACCTAACAAAAGTTTTACACATATGAAGTCAGTTTCTAAAATGAACATATCCAATGATAGATAACCAAGTTGGTGTTGTGCCTCTGCAAAATATATGTATGTCACAGCTCAAGGAACTTTTTGGAGAATCCTCTTTAAAAATTATTTTAAGATTTGTTAAGTAATCTATATCCATATATGGCTTCAACTTCATACTATTTCAGAATTATTTATTGATTAGAGGTGGAATTATTTACTTGGTAACTATGCTTTAAACTTGACTCCAAATTTTATACATATTTCATTTCTCTCTTGAAAAATATGTGAAAATTTTTAATGCAGGCTCTGAAGAGAATTCAAACAAGTAAATTTCCAGGAATATGATAACAACTTCATCATATAAATGTGTAGTTAGTTTCTTGTAATGCTTACCTGAAGGGATAATGCATTTAAAAGTACAATGTTAGGTCCAACTTTTAATTTAGAACTTCCATTATTTCCTTAGCTTCACAACTGTAGTTATTTTAAAAGTTAATGCAGGAAGATATTTAGAATGTCTGTGCAGTTTGAAATCCCACACACAACTCACCTATGAATATAGATTGATAATGAGTCAATGATATTGACACCACATATCTTCTTATTCTGCATGAGCAGCAGTTTTTTATACCTGTAACATTTGTAATAAAAACAAAGCTACTGAAAAAGCCAGGAATGAAATATGGGAATTTTCAAAGGCATAATCCTCATACCCTCAAAAAATGGCAGGGAGGGAAAACAAATCATGGTAATGAACTGATTCACGTTACCACTAACTGAGCTTTTGTAACACACAAAGGCCAGCTAACGGCAAAAGATGAGTCTATAACAATAGACTGTATTCTCTACTCACATTTCTCACAGGCAATTTGTAATTCTTGTAAGTCCTTCTATTTCTTTTCCCAAATGTTTTGGTTCTCCATACCCATGAGAGATTTTCAAGACAAGCTATGCAATATCAACTCTGTTCTTATCCCCCATGTAATTTTATTCCTCAGCAGTCTGTTCCCCAGATTTAGTTACTATAACCAACAAAACAATGCAACAGCCAAGAACCTGCACAGCTAACATCCTATTAAACAGTGATCATATAACACAGCCCAGCCATTCTCATTTTCTTTTAAAAATATTTATGATTGTTGGACCACATAACTTTCCCAGATAAATCCATTATTTTAGGAATGCAAGTCAAACTTCTAAACTGGCATAAAGAACCTCAAGGGTAAGGATACAACATGGTAAAAAGTTGCTTCAGAAATCTAGCTAGTGAGCTCTCAGGGTGTCAGATCATCTTTACATGGGCCAGTGTCACACTGTCAGCAACTAGTTTTTGGCACAGGCATCCCAGTGTTATTAGTACATGTACCACGTGGCATGAGCGGTATTCCTAGTGCATGTCCTAGAAATTCGGCAAATGCAAACGTCTCTGCGACCGTGGTAATAGTTGTTACTGTCAATTTCTCTGGCGGGGAATTTTTTCATCTTTTTGACATTTATCCAAGGATATTCAGTCAGTTCACCAAAGATCTCCTGAGAAATCAGAATGTCTATGGAGATTCTACAGAGAAAATGTCCAATTCAGTCATAAATCCCTGAAGACCCTGAGACATTTTGAAACAATCATTTGGATATTTAAGGTAGATTAGTGCTATACTTGAAGAGACTATATTAAACACAAAGTACTTCTTCAGAAAGAGACTGCCAAGAGGGTTTTCACAATTCTTTTTTTCTCACTTGCTTTTATCCAAACAAACTTTGTAAGACTGCTTCTGTGTTGCTACAGTCTGAGAGTTTATGATTCTTCTTTCAGGGTGTGAGGGCCAGCTTTATATATCAATGTGGCTAGGCCACAGTCCTGTTACTCAGTCAAACACTATCATAGTTGTAGCTGTGAAAATACTTTGTATATGTGAATAAACTATTATTAGTTGACCTTCATAAGGAAGACTATTCCGTATAATCTGAGTGGATCTGCTTCAGTCATTTGGATAGCTTTGAGTAGAGCTGAGGCTTCCCTGAAAAAGAAGAAATTCCACTTCTGAGAAGCAGCTTCACTTGGTGTCTGAAAGTTCCACCCTGCCCTTCCTGATAGCTGACCTGTAGATTTTGGATTTAGCCTCCAATGTCTTAATATATGTTTCCTACAGGTTCTGTTTCTCTGGTGGAACACTAGCTGAATACAAGAAATAACATATGCTGGAGGCCCTGAACTGGTATTACAAATAGGTCTTGGACTCCTCAGGGAAAAAAAAACACACACACACACACACAAAAAACTTCACTCCACAAACTAGGCAGAGTGCACTGGTAGAAGTTTCTGCTTGTAATCTTTCATAAAATTACTATTTGTAGACTCATCAGCTACATAGAAAAGTCAGACAGTAGCTTGGTTACTCTTGTTGTGTAATGCTGGCTATAAGCAACAGGACAAAAACCATATTTTTGAACTAGTCAAGGCATTCTTATCTCAGCCAACATCTATTTGTAAACCTAAAGGACACTGTTGTTTTAGGTGTGACATGTTTGCCTTTTCTTGGCCTTAGAAATCTAAACTATGCATCTATTTCTAAGGGGAGAGAAGTTTGCCAGCCTAATTACAAATCAAATCAAAGCATTATTGGCTTATTTTAAGGTCTATACAACAAGAGAAAATATTTAACCAGATTTAGATTTTCATATTCTACCTTTTTAAAAAGGCATCAGGGTTTTGGATAGCAATATCATAGTACAGCATAATTTTTTTAATTTTGGGATGACCAGAAGCATGCAGATGATAAACTTAAGATGAATTATATATCCTTGATGACATAAACTGAATTGTGCATGAACCACCTTAAGATCTCAGCTTTTCTGACAGAGAAGTGTGATAAATATGACTGCTCCACTACAATGTTTCATTTTAAGGTACTATAATATCTTATCCATGTTTGTCTTTTCTTTATATTATAATTTTTCCCCAAGAGGTAAATGAATTTCTCCAAACAAATCAGTATGCTCCTTTTTGTAAGATAATAGTAGACATTTGTCCATCTTTCTTTTTTTTCCTATGAGCTTTGGCTACCAGCGAGTTTCAGATTAAAATTTAGTTTCTAAATATTGTTATCTCTATTAGCTGAGATGTATTTTATCTTCTTTTACAACGCCTTCTGTGGTTTTAAGTATTCTTTTTATTTAAATAGTCAAGTATTAGGGCTCAGATTGTCTGTTAGGAAAGTCACTTGTGGGGGACAAGGGTAGTGGGTGCTCAGTTTGGTTAGGTCCTCCTAAGAAGTGTACAGCATGCTGTCTGGAATTGCCCCTTAAGGACAAGATCGAAGGTAAGTTTTATCCAGTGAATCAAATTCTCATGTAAAAAAGACTTAAATCATTCATTGGTCCTTGTTCTGCATTGATTAGGGCTCCTGGGCTATTCTTGCTGCAGGCTAGGCTTCAGAACAGCCTTGCCATTCTGAAGGAAGATGACACAAGGATGCTAAGGCAAGTCTGAACTCTTGAAGAATCTCTGCTGCTGTGGTTGAACTGAGAGAAGGGCCCAGGAGACTGAGGCAGTGCACCAGAGGCATCTGCTCAAGCCTATTATGTGTGTGCCTTTTGGAGCAACACTTCTCAAAGTCCTTTGGAAAATAGTTGAGGGAAATAAATATACACACACACACTAGTTCATCACTTTCAGGTGTATTCTGCAAGCTTTTCCTAATTTGGGGAGTACTAGATTGAGCTTGAAGCCAAAATTATATATATCTTAAAAAGTGAAGAAATCAACTGAGAAAGAAATTATTACAGAAAGTGAAGTACATGTTGGGGGCAATGTCTGGACACTGCCAGTAGTTGTATTAGAACGGCATGAAGGGGATGTATACTTTGTGTACAAAGGCTTTATATAAAATAGCCAAGAGCATTGCTTCCTATTTCATGGAGGAAATAGAAGCAATCATAAAGTTCCTTCTGAAATTCCCCATCAAAAATCTAACTACCACATATTCAGCCTTCCCTCCCACCAAGAAACTTTCTGTGATCCTACGAAGGCCAAACCATCCTCTTGAAGTCTATGTCATCCCACCTACTTGGAGATGTGATGCCAATGACTTTCCCTCTCTCTTCCTTGAATCATAAATTTTCAGTGAAGGAAACATTAATATTACTGTTCAAAATTATTTTCTATTAAAGAAAAATTAAAAACCTTAGGTGGCTTTTCTCCTCGCATTCATTGCTCCATTTCTCTGCTTCTCCTTACTGCAAAATTTCTCAATGAACTTACCAATGCTTCCTGCCTACAAGTTTTCTCCTTCGCTTCCTTAAATCCACACCAGCTATGCTGTCTTTAGCCCTCCACTGAAATGACCTCCATGTTCCTAAGTCAGTGGCAGCTTCTCAGTCCTCATTGCAGGCTGACACCCATCAGCACTGGACTGGAGTTAATCACTCCTTTTATCCCTCACTTAGCAGAAAATGCACTTTTTCTTAGGTTTGTTGTTGTGTTGTCTTCTCTTTCTTTTTGAAACAGACTCTCTGTTGCTCAGGTACGAGTGCAGTGATCAATCTCACCTCACTGCAACCTCTGCCTCCAAAGGTTCAAGTCATCCTTCCACCTCAGCTTCCCGAGTAGCTTGGACTACAGGTGCGCACCACCACACCTAGCTAATTTTTGTATTTTTTGTAGAGATGAGGTTTCACCATGTTGAAAGTAATCTGCCCACCGCGGCCTTCCCAAGTGCTAGAATTACAGGGGTGAGCCACAGCGCCCAGCCTTTCTCTTCGTTTTCCTCCTACTTCTTTGGTGGTTCATTTTCTCAGGGCCTGCTCATGCCTTTTCAAGGTTAGAGAAGCCTAATTAAAAAGAAAAACAAAAACATCAGTACTTCTAAGAAAAGCTAGTTAAAGGAGTAAACAGACAGAAATTCAGATCTGGGACAGTCTAGACTGGGGAACACTTTTATGTGGTAGTAAAAGTTGCACTTTTGAGCCTCCCTGATGTTTACAACAAAGTTAACTCTCAGCCCTCATTAGATGAACATGAAATACTGTATTATTGAACATATTGATATGATGAACATATTGATACTGTATTACTTAGATGCCCAGTGAATAAGAAGGGCATACAGAATAAAATAATATTAATAATTATTAAAATGCAAATATATGAAGAAATTTAATTAATTAACTTAAAATCCTTTTATAACCAATATATATTTGTAAAGAGTCAACAAAAATTCATAAAACAGTGTTTCTGGCATTCTCATTACTGTTTGTCCTGTAAATTTTGAGCACAAATCTGATGGAAGTCTAAAGGATGATAAAAATCTTTTTAATGATCTCTGAAGTACCTATATATACATGCTTTCCAGGGGAGGAAATAACACATTAGAGATGGCAAGTGCACTAATGGGGAGTTTGAACAGAGAAAATTATCTAGTGGTTTTGAAACATCAAAATCTGTGGTCATCTATTGATACAAGTTAGGAAAGATAGAGAATAAGACTTTGAGGAGTGGTCAGAGGTACAGGGGGGATGGAGGAAACCACCTGTATATCTACTCATGTGTGTATATGTATGTGTGTGTACACATACATACACACATATGAAGGGTAGTGTCAGAGATCCCAGTGAAATAACTCAAATGTTCAAAACAAAGAATGTCTAGCATTTTAACAAACTGCATGGCAATAGAATAGAAGAATGTCTGAGCAATGCTCCAGAGAGGAAAAAAGTTAACTTCCCGTAAATGAGATGAGTTTGCTGCAAATATACTGTTAGCTGTTTCTATAAAAAGTGTCAACAACACATATGTTTCCAGTAGGCATATTTCCATTTAACATATTCTCAACCCATGGGCTATAAAAATTAATTGCTAGGGCAGTTCCAGATTGTCGGAACATCTGCTAAAAAAAACTTCCCTAGAGCAGATTCAGGGAAATACAATTAAAGAAAGCATGTGGAATATTCGGAACCATTTTTTATGTCTGCCTAGTATAGCTAAATTTCAGTAACTGTCTAAGACAAAAGATTGCCAACTTGTATTTACATTTACCCACCAAATGGCATCACAAAATATTAAGATTTGAAGCTGAATATTTCTGGGCCAGATTTCACCCTGTTCGAGGAAATCTCTCTGCAGTAGACAGAAAGCAACCGGAAGGATTTCAATGTTGACTTTAGGAGTCAGAAGAGAAATACTTGGCTTGGTGGAAGCAGCTGCAAAAGTTCCTCAACTCCTGACAGTGTTGATCCCATGAGCTCATCTTCCCAACTGCTTCCCAAGAGGAAGATTCTTAGTGACTTGGAATACTAAGGTAATTAGACTAGCCTTGGAAGGCAGAAGCAGTTTTCTTTCCACAGACACTGTCTTAGTCCATTTGCTGTTGCTTATAACAGAATGCCTGAAACTGGGTAATGTATAAGAAATGAAATGTATTTCTCACAGTCAGGAGGCTTGGAAGCCCAAAGTGGAGAGAACATCCCATGAGAGCCTCTTTGATGGTGGGGACATTGAAAAGTTGCAAGGAGGTGCAGAGCATCACGTAGCGAGGGGCTGAATCTGTTAATGTGCTAGCTCAGACCTCTCCTCCTCTTTTTATAAATCCACAGTTCCACTCCCATGATAAGCCACTAATCTATTAACCCATTAATCCATTAATTTATGTGTGGCTTAATTCATTTATTAAGGCAGAGCCTTCATGATCCAATCTCCTCTTAAAGGCCCCACCTCTCAATACTGCCATATTGGGGATTAAGTTTCAACATGAGTTTTGGAGGAGACATTCAAAACATAGCAGACATGCTCTACAAAACTATAATTCCAAGTACAAAGGTCTTCCTTTATTTATTACAATGCTTAATTTAAAGGACATGGAAAACTGAACATACCATTTGTACCAAAGATAATTCCCAATGTGATAAAATGTATTATTCTATCACTCTTTTGTAACTCTTAGAAACACAGCTCTTCATTCCAATGACTTTAAACAAGAAAATGCAGCAAAATTAGGCAAAACTATTCATGGAAATCTGTTTTATAATTTGTTTTTTCAATGATCTGCCTACCCACCTCTCATTTGACCTTCAGTTCTTACTGAGCTCTAAGACTTGCTTTCTGCCAAGCCATGGAAATAATTGTGCTTTTCAATTTAGTATCCATTTAAATTGGTTGGCCTAAAAACTCTAAACAAATATCAGTAGCTTTTAGGTAATTGTGTTTATAAACATTTTTCTACAAACTGGTCACACGTGTTGTAATTGAAAAAGAGACTGTTTCAATCTTGGGGAGAAGGGTCAGAGGAAGAGAGCTTTGATGCTTAATCAGTCTTTGATACTATCCAGGGGAAGGATGAGACTTCTTATGAAAAGATCAGGATAGATTTCTCATCTAGCACCTACCTAACTCAATGAAATCATTGCATTTCTTAAGACTATCTGTTAGTGGATAGAGACAGGGATTGAAGGTGCTTTGCTCTGTGGGATGTACATCAAATCTCTCCTACTGTGCCTAAACTATCAGTGAACCTGAGTAACTAGACTTGTTTGTTTCCTTTCCATTGTTCCTTCTGATCACTCTGTCTTTGACCACACACATAAAACACCATGAAGCCTCATATCAGACATTTAAAGAATCGGAGAAACAAGTGCAACACGTAAAGAATAGAACATACAATCTCTTTACATCTCTCACCCAAGATTCTCTCCCAGAATGATAATTTCGCAGAGCTGCCTTCCTGTATGCTTCATACACCGCAGAAATCTTCCTTGTGATTAAAGTGAGAAGGGGATGGTGTATGGCAATACCATCAAGCTTTAAGTCATAAAAGTTAGAGAATATACGACAGGGCACAGTGGCTCACGCCTGTAATCCCAGCACTTTGGGAGGCTGAGGCCGGCAGATGATGAGGTCAGGAGATTGAGACCATCCTGGCTAACACAGTGAAACCCTGTCTACACTAAAAATACAAAAAATTAGCCAGGCGTGGTGGCGGGCACCTGTGATTCAGGGAAATACAATTAAAGAAAGCATGTGGAATATTCGGAACCATTTTTTATGTCTGCCTAGTATAGCTAAACTTCAGTAACTGTCTAAGA
>NW_012100209.1:2126167-2128762 GCF_000951045.1 Mandrillus leucophaeus | reverse complement strand
AACTTATTCAGACAGGAAGCTAGTAAGCAAGCGGTGGAACTAAAACTCAGGATGTCTAGCTTCAAGTCCAGAGCTTTTCCTTTGGAAAACTTATAAACTTCAAATTGTTTACCTAACAGCATGACACCAAAATCTATGTCATGAAAAACTGAAATATATTCCCCCAGTATGTCCACACAACAGATTCTGAACCAGACCCTGCTCAGGGCGAATCTGAGAAGGTTTGTTAATCATAGCAGACTCTCTTACGTTGTGTCCCTGTCTCTAAATGTGAGGGGGTGGAAAGGAGAAGAAAATGTTGAAGAGATAGTAAGAGCTGACTGCTCTCTCCAACTTGACATGAACCCTTTCTCCAGTGGAAGTTCAGCCATACTGGATTTTGGACTTGCTACTACAGGTGGGTATGTGGTAATTATTCGCCACTTAATCAACATGAAAGTGTTGATTGTAGTGAATAATTTAACCTATTGAGTAAAGCACTATGGCTTAATAAAAAAATGGAAGTATATCTAGTAGTTTAAACACACTAGTTGAGCAAAATAGATACTACTATGCATTTACAATGCATAAACCACGAAAGAATATGACAAAATATATCATTATCTGTAACAGTACATGCATTATTCTGACACCTGAGAAATTTATAGCAGTACTTTCAATTAACAAAAGACATTTTCAAATCCGTACATGACAATGGTCTGCATAGCAGAACTCCAATGTATCATTAATAATATGTCTTTAGCTACTTTGTAATTCAAATTTTAAAAGGAGTTCTCTTTACCCATGCTGAGAACTGGCTTGGAAATAGACTCTTTCTAGCCTCATCGTAACTTGGACATTTAAAATTGAAAACAAATTATCAAAGCCCCTTCCCACAGCCACAATATTCTCTCAGGTGTTCTGCCTTTCTCATGCCTGTGGAGTGAAGAGAAACTGTGGATGGTTTGGGAGTAGTCTCTTAGGCGTATGTTACAGCATTACACATTTGTTTCTAATGTGTGTTATCTTTATTTTTCCAGCGTTGAATCACCACAGACCTCAAAGATTGATCAAACACTGGTTAGGAATCAAGGAAACAAATTTGTTTTGGTTTTTATTCTTAACATATATTTTCTATATGTTATGAAAACATAAATGTTGGCTATGAGAGTTCTATATCAAAAATGAAAAGCACTTTTCCGATTTTATAAATACATTCTCAGAGCATTAAAAATAATATTTATAAAAGGGCTTAACATAGGCAATGATATAAATTTTACTAAACTGTAAATCTTGTCCTCAGTAATAAAATTATAAATGAATATTTTCAAAGATAGTGAGAAAAAAAGATCTATAAATAATATGGCTGTTATTTTTAACAGCTTTATTGAGATATAATTTGCATGACACGATTTGACCTATTGTAAATGTAGAGTTTGACAATTTTTGGTCACCTTGTACAGTTGTACAACCATAATTTTAATTTAGATATAGGACATGAATAACAACCCCCCAAAACATCCACATATCCACTTGTAGTCAGTTCCTGCTACCATTTTTGGCCCAGGAAACCACTGATATGCCTTCTATCTCTGAAATTTTGCTTATTCCAGAAATGTTATCTAAATAAAATAATAGAATATGCAGAATTCTGTGTCTGAATTTTTTTTCCTAAGCATAATGGTTTTGATGTTAATCTATGTTGTTGCCATATGTCAATAATTATCTTTATTGCTAAGTAGTATTCCATTGTGTAGATGTATCATATTTTGTTACTCATTCATCATTTGATAGATATTTGAATTGTGTCTAATTTTAGGCAATTATGAATAATGCTGATATGAACATTTATATACAAGTCTGTGTGGACATATGTTTTAATTTATCCTGTGTATATATCTGAGAATGGAATTTCTAAGTCAAATAATATGTGTATGCTAAATTATTTAAGAAGCTGACAAATGTTTATCCAAAATGACACTATCATTTTACATGTGCATCAGCACCATATGAGGGTTTCTGTTCTTCCAAATTTTTGCCAACCTTGGGTATTTTTACTCTTCTTAATTTTAGTCGTTCTAGTTGGATGTGTAATGCTATCTCATGTGGTTTTAATTTTCATTTCCCTAATGACTAATAATCTAGAGAATCTATTTATGTGCTCAGTAGCCATTTGTGTATCTTCTTTTATGAACTTTCTATTTATGTCTGTTGCCCATTTTTAAATTCAATCGTGAGATTCTTATTGTCAAGTTATAAAGGTTTTGTATACTTTAGATGTAAGTAATGTAAAAGTCAGATGATTTACAAACATTTTATCTCAGCTTGTAGCTTTATCTTTAATGGTGTCTTTTAAAGGGTAAAGTACTCTGAATTAATTATGAAGTGCAATCTATCGAGATTTTGTCTTACAAATTATGTTCTTAGTGTCATATATTAATAAAAATTGCCCTGACAAAAATAACAGAGATTTTCTCCTATGCTTTTCTCTGGAAGTTTTATACTTTTAACTCTTACATTTAAATTTATGACATGTTTTGAGTTAATTTTTGTGTGTGATGTGAGGATCTACCTATTTCTGCCTATGGATATCCAGTTGTTTGAGCATGATTTGTT
>NW_012100209.1:2121597-2124462 GCF_000951045.1 Mandrillus leucophaeus | reverse complement strand
ATATGTTATGAAAACATAAATGTTGGCTATGAGAGTTCTATATCAAAAATGAAAAGCACTTTTCCGATTTTATAAATACATTCTCAGAGCATTAAAAATAATATTTATAAAAGGGCTTAACATAGGCAATGATATAAATTTTACTAAACTGTAAATCTTGTCCTCAGTAATAAAATTATAAATGAATATTTTCAAAGATAGTGAGAAAAAAAGATCTATAAATAATATGGCTGTTATTTTTAACAGCTTTATTGAGATATAATTTGCATGACACGATTTGACCTATTGTAAATGTAGAGTTTGACAATTTTTGGTCACCTTGTACAGTTGTACAACCATAATTTTAATTTAGATATAGGACATGAATAACAACCCCCCAAAACATCCACATATCCACTTGTAGTCAGTTCCTGCTACCATTTTTGGCCCAGGAAACCACTGATATGCCTTCTATCTCTGAAATTTTGCTTATTCCAGAAATGTTATCTAAATAAAATAATAGAATATGCAGAATTCTGTGTCTGAATTTTTTTTCCTAAGCATAATGGTTTTGATGTTAATCTATGTTGTTGCCATATGTCAATAATTATCTTTATTGCTAAGTAGTATTCCATTGTGTAGATGTATCATATTTTGTTACTCATTCATCATTTGATAGATATTTGAATTGTGTCTAATTTTAGGCAATTATGAATAATGCTGATATGAACATTTATATACAAGTCTGTGTGGACATATGTTTTAATTTATCCTGTGTATATATCTGAGAATGGAATTTCTAAGTCAAATAATATGTGTATGCTAAATTATTTAAGAAGCTGACAAATGTTTATCCAAAATGACACTATCATTTTACATGTGCATCAGCACCATATGAGGGTTTCTGTTCTTCCAAATTTTTGCCAACCTTGGGTATTTTTACTCTTCTTAATTTTAGTCGTTCTAGTTGGATGTGTAATGCTATCTCATGTGGTTTTAATTTTCATTTCCCTAATGACTAATAATCTAGAGAATCTATTTATGTGCTCAGTAGCCATTTGTGTATCTTCTTTTATGAACTTTCTATTTATGTCTGTTGCCCATTTTTAAATTCAATCGTGAGATTCTTATTGTCAAGTTATAAAGGTTTTGTATACTTTAGATGTAAGTAATGTAAAAGTCAGATGATTTACAAACATTTTATCTCAGCTTGTAGCTTTATCTTTAATGGTGTCTTTTAAAGGGTAAAGTACGCTGAATTAATTATGAAGTGCAATCTATCGAGATTTTGTCTTACAAATTATGTTCTTAGTGTCATATATTAATAAAAATTGCCCTGACAAAAATAACAGAGATTTTCTCCTATGCTTTTCTCTGGAAGTTTTATACTTTTAACTCTTACACTTAAATTTATGACATGTTTTGAGTTAATTTTTGTGTGTGATGTGAGGATCTACCTATTTCTGCCTATGGATATCCAGTTGTTTGAGCATGATTTGTTGAACAATTATCCTTTCTCTATTGAATCGTTTTGGCATCATTAAAATAAATTATTTAACCATGTGAAGGTTTAGTTCTGGGCTTCTATTCTCTTCCCTTTGACTTGTGCATCTACTGTTAAGATGCCTCACTATCTTGATTATTGCAACTTCACAGTAGCTTGGAAGTCAGATATGCTAAATATTCCACAGGTTTGTTTGTTTGTTTGTTTGTTTTTAACTCTAAACTCTAAAATTGTCTTGGCTGTGCTAGGACTTTTGAATTTCCATATACATTTGGAATCAGCGTGTCAGTTCCTATACACACCAAAAAAAAAAAAAAAAAGCCTTCAGAGATATTTATAGAGATTATGTTGACGTTATGAATTGATTGGGAATAATTTTCATCTTAATAATATTGAGTCTACCAGACTAGCATATCATCTACCCTGGATATTGTTGCAAGTCTCTTCAATAGAACATGTATTCTTCAGTCATTTGCTGGTGTGTACTCTATATGCGAAATGGGTTGTTAGTGTTCTACAAGTCTACAGCCTTATTTATTTTGCTTCTAGTCATGTCAATGAGTAAAATATTGAGATCTCCATCCATAAATTTTAAATTACGTATTTCTCTTTGCCATTCTCAGGTTTGCTTCATGTATCCTGAGGAAATATTTTGAGGGGCATATGCATTTATAATTGTTACATTTCCTGGTACATTGACCCTTTTTGCATTAAGAAATAGTTCTCTCTTTCCCTAGTAATATTTATTGTCTTAAAGTCTATTTTGTCTGATTTATGGAGCCATTTCTGCTTCCTTATGGATGTTGTTTGCATGATATATCTTTTGCATCCTTTATTTTAACCAGTTTGTGCCTTTGACTCTTGAGTTTGTCTCTAATAGACAGCAGATAGGTGAAAGTCTGCCGTTTGATTGGAATACTTAGTCAATTCTCATTTACCGTAACGGCCAATATGGTTGCATTGTCATTTTGCTGTTGGTTTTCTCTCTCACATCTTTAATATTTCTTTTTCTTTACAGCCTCTTTTGTGTAAAAAATATTTTATACTGTCATTTTTAGCTTCTCCGTTGATTGAGCTATAATTTTTTAGTTATTTTGTTTGTGGTTGCTCAAAGTGTTATAATACATATATTTAATTTATCACAATTTACCTCAGCAAGATGATGCTTAATTCCAGTGGAATATGACAATTTTATTCCAAAACAGCTCCGGTGTACTATTTGCCTATCTATGTGTACATATATCCGTACAGATAGAGCAAATTATGTATGTGTGGGTAGATAGATAGATAGATAAATAGATAAATAGATAGCTAGATAGAATTTGTATTTATCTTCTTATTTACAATTTCTGTTGCTCTGCATTATTCATGCTAGTTTGAAT
>NW_012100209.1:2076025-2121547 GCF_000951045.1 Mandrillus leucophaeus | reverse complement strand
TTTCTCTTTGCCATTCTCAGGTTTGCTTCATGTATCCTGAGGAAATATTTTGAGGGGCATATGCATTTATAATTGTTACATTTCCTGGTACATTGACCCTTTTTGCATTAAGAAATAGTTCTCTCTTTCCCTAGTAATATTTATTGTCTTAAAGTCTATTTTGTCTGATTTATGGAGCCATTTCTGCTTCCTTATGGATGTTGTTTGCATGATATATCTTTTGCATCCTTTATTTTAACCAGTTTGTGCCTTTGACTCTTGAGTTTGTCTCTAATAGACAGCAGATAGGTGAAAGTCTGCCGTTTGATTGGAATACTTAGTCAATTCTCATTTACCGTAACGGCCAATATGGTTGCATTGTCATTTTGCTGTTGGTTTTCTCTCTCACATCTTTAATATTTCTTTTTCTTTACAGCCTCTTTTGTGTAAAAAATATTTTATACTGTCATTTTTAGCTTCTCCGTTGATCGAGCTATAATTTTTTAGTTATTTTGTTTGTGGTTGCTCAAAGTGTTATAATACATATATTTAATTTATCACAATTTACCTCAGCAAGATGATGCTTAATTCCAGTGGAATATGACAATTTTATTCCAAAACAGCTCCGGCGTACTATTTGCCTATCTATGTGTACATATATCCGTACAGATAGAGCAAATTATGTATGTGTGGGTAGATAGATAGATAGATAAATAGATAAATAGATAGCTAGATAGAATTTGTATTTATCTTCTTATTTACAATTTCTGTTGCTCTGCATTATTCATGCTAGTTTGAATCACTGTCTTGTGTCATTTCCTTTCAACTTGAATTATTTTTTCAGTATTAATGGGAGGGCAGCTCTCCTGGAAATGAATTCTCTCCGTGTTTGTAGATCAATGAATATCTTCATGTTTCTTCAATTAAAAAATAGTTTCATTGGACATAGAATTCTGAATCCACGGTTTTTTCATCTACATTTAAGTATACTACTCTGGCTTACATTCTTTCTGCTTAGAAGTCAGTTGTGATGTTTTTGTTCCTCTCTGCATAATGATTTGTTTTCCTCTTGCTGTTTTTAAGACATCCTCTGTGTTTTGGCTTTCAGTCATTTGACTATAGTGTGGAACTCTTCATGTTTATTCTGCATAGGCGTCCATTGAGCTTAGATTTTTTTTAAAAATCAAATTTAGTAAGTCTTAGACATTGTCTCATCAAATAACTTTTTCTGCCACGTTTTCTCTGTCTCCTCTCCCTCTGGGATTCCTGCTGCACACATGACAGTATGCTCAAAGTTGTTCCACAGGTCTGTGTACCTGCTTTTTCTATATATTATTCACATTGGACAAATTTTTTCTTTTTTTCTTTTCTTTTTTTTTTGAGACGGAGTCTAGTTCTGTTGCCAGAACATCTCAAAAAAAACTGGAGTGCAGTGGCACGATCTCGGCTCACTGCAACTTCTGCCTCCCAGGTTCAAACGATTCTCCTGCCTCAGCCTCCCAAATAGCTAAGATTATAGGCACGCACTGCCATGCCCAGCTAATTTTTGTATTTTTAGTAGAGATGGGGTTTCACCATGTTGGCCAGGATGGTCTCAATCTCCTGACCTCGTGATCTGTACACTGGACAATTTTTATAGGATTCTTTTGTCTTTTCAGATCTACTCTTGAGCCCATGTACTGCATTTTGAATTTCAGTTATTATAATTTTCAAGAATTTCTAATGTTTGTCGTTTATACTCTCTGTTAAGATGCCCAATTTGTAAAGTCATTGACATATTTTCCTTTCATTCCTCAAACATAGTTTCCTTTACTTCTTTGTATATATTAAATAACTTATCGAAGTTTTGTTTGATAAATCCAGTATCTGGGCCCACTTCGAGTTATTGCATTTTTTTTTCCTGAATAGAGGTAACACTTTTCGGCTTCTTGGCATTTCTTTTTTTTTTTTATTTTTAGACGGAATCTCGCTCTCACCCAGGCTGCAGTACAGTGGTGCTACCTCGGCTCACGGCAACCTCTCCTTGGCATTTCTTATAATTTTATTTTTTCATTTAAAACCGAACATTTTAGATATTGTTTTGAAGGATCGGGATTTTTATTTTACTTTATTGTGGGGTGTTTTTCCACTTTGTTTATTTGTTGTTTGGTTAGATTTAAACTGTGGAATCTTTCTTTTCAGAAGCAGGTAGTTGCTGTCTTGGCTCAGTTTTTAAAATTTCATTTCTATGTCCACAGAGCTTAGAGGTCAGCCGATGATGACAGCAGAGGTTTTACTGAAATACCTCCTGTGTACAAAGCCTCCACCCTCTGCTGATTGATCTGTGTGGGAGTTAGGGAGCACATTTAATATTCATTCAGTTCTCAAGTTTCCCTGACTTTAGCATTCCACTGGGCTGCCTTGGGTCTTTCCTGCAATTGTATGCAAATTCCCAGTCACTCAGTGATGCCTGGAGAGCTTATTTGGACTTTCCATGCCTCTCTCATTTCCATGATCTCCTTGCTAAATTGCTATCTAGTCTTCCTCAGGGAACTGGGATTGTAACTGCAGGCTAGAAAAGCTGCAGATTTTCCTCATTTGTTTTCTACCAAGTTTGCCATTCTTAGTGGAAAAAACAGAGAAATAACGAAACACACACACACACACACACACACACACACACACAGCTTTTCACTCCGTTCACCAGATCGTGTTTGCTCCTTTTGGTAGCCAAGCTGCTGGTTTTCAAGGCCGGGTTTATGTGAGTAAAAAGACACAGCTCTCTCCACCTGGATGGGGTGGGCTGTGGGAGCACCCTTGGGCAAGAAGGTCAAACTTCCACTGTCCTTACATGAAGCTCTAGCAGTTTTTCATGAGTCTGCCTTTGATTAATATCCACAACCCACATGCTTAGCATTCCAATAATGAAACACTAGGCACAAATAGCTAAATGGTTGTTCAACAATTTTGTCCAATTGTATACTTTTTTTGTGATGTTTGAGGAGAAGACTTACTGACTCTGTTCTGTTATAGTTAGAAGTCTCACCAGGACTTCAGTGTCCTTGCCAGGTAATATTTTTTTTATAACAGTTTCATGATATCTTCTGACAAGATTATGAGATTCTTGATATTAGAGACTATGTGTTCTACTTAATTGTGAACTTTGTAGCAATCGTAATGCATTTGTTACATGGAGAAAGCTCAATTCATATTTGTAATTTATGGTATTGATAATGTCTTCAAACATTACTAGTGTTGATTAACTACATCACTATTGGAATGGTATGTGCACTGTATATATTCTTGTCTTTATAATAGTCAAAACAGTAGTTTGATTATGTTATGAAGCAACAGTGACATCCATTGGTTACTGTATGAGCCCATTCTTGCATTTTTAGAAAGAAAAAAATAAAATTACCCAAGACTGGGTAATTTATACAGAAAAGAGGTTTATTTGGTTGACAGCTCTGCAGGCTATCTGGGAAGCATGATGCTGGCATGTGCTCAGCTTCTGGGGAGGCTTCAGGAAACTTACAATCATGGTGGAAGACAAAGAGGGGGCAGGCAATGGCCAGAGCAGGAGCAAGAAAGAAGAGAGTGTGCATGTGTGTATGTGTGTTGGTGGGGCTGGGGTGGGGGAGGGTGCCACACACTTGTAAATAATCAGATATCATGAGAACTCACTCAGTATTATGAGGACAGTACCAAGAGGATGGTACTAAACCATTCATGAGAAATCTGCCCTCATGATCCAATCACTCCCCATCAGGCCCCACCTCCAACAATGGGGATTCCATCTCAACACAAGATTTGGGTGCAGACACATCCAAACTACATTTGTTAGAATATATCCGGAGTTTACTTAAATCATTCTTATCAATTAGAGATACATGTACCTATTAATACATGTTTATAAGGCTTTTAGAAATATTTAAAATGGATATATACTTAAGTACTCATTCTTAAAATGAGTTATTGGGTTTTTAAACTCAAAACTGGTCTTGCTTCTTACATGAGTATAATTTCAGTATTTTCAAGTTGAAAGTATTCAAGAATGCTAGTTAGTATGAGCTCAACTACATCAAAGGGGGAATATTTTTATTGTTTTGCTTTCTATATAAGATTTAAATAAGATACAATCTACCTGGTACATATGTTGAGGTTTATCTACTATATTTTTATTCAGACAGTACTTATAATTTCATCAGACAAATATATTGAGTCTAAAGTCTTTTTAAAATTAAATAAAGCCTGCACATGGTGGCTTACAGCTGGAATCCCAGCACTTTGGGAGGCAGAGATGGCAGGATAGCTTAAGGCCAGAAGTTTGAGACCAGCCTGGACAACATAGTGGGACTCCATCTCTATAAAATCAAAAAATAAAATAATAACATTTAATACATGTTTATTTGACCACTAAGTGGAGAAATCACTTAAAGATACACTGAATTTCTCAACCTTATAGATCTGATTGAATTGTCTTTAATTAAATATTACATTTATATTTGTTTACATATTAATATTTAATAATAAAATATTGTCTTATGTACTATACATATTTATTTCATTGATGACATATGTTTATAGATATTCATTTATTTGTTGTTTTCATTATCAATGCCATAATTTTTCCTTATTAATAAATTTTAAATGTCCCTTACAAACAGGAATATATTCAATGGGTGCAACATCTGTCTATTGATGGTGATGTTGGTGATGACATTTTTCATAGCTCCTTCTTTGTCCATAGCTGGTGAACCCTATCTTTTGTTGACCCATAGATTCCACAGTGAATGTAGCTAGCAGTTTCAGGCAGGGTGTATTTTTTAGTGTCAGAGAAACATTTTAAATGTTGTTTGAAAACCAAAATGTGACTATAAGAATAAACCTTATCATAAAAGATAAGAAAGGTAGATAAAATGTGAACTCTTCAGCAAACAAAAATTGTGGATACCAATTTTAATTATATTCTACAAGACCACAAGCTATCAAATAAGACATTTGAGAGGATTAGTAAATTTCTATAGATAGAACAATAATCTTTAAAGTCCAGATGTCTAGAAAACTGTTTTATTGTCCCTGTATTAGTTTTCTAGGGCTACTACAATAAGTACTACAAATGGGTGTTACTTATTAGGTGGCTTAAAAGACAGAAATTTATTTTCTCATAATTCTGGAGGCCAAAATCACAGTGTTGGCAGGGTTGGTTTCTTCTGAGGTCTCTCTCATTGCCTTGTTAGAGGACTGCTTTTCCCCTGCACCTTTACATAGACTTTCCTCTGTGTGTGGCTCTGTCCTAATCTTTGCTTCTTTTTAAGGACACCAGTCACATTGAATTAGAGCCCAACCCAATGGCCTGACTTAACCTTAATTACGTCTTTAAAGAAATTGCTGAAAAAATGGCCAGATTCTGAGGAACTGAGAGCTAAAATTTCAATATATGAATTTTGGAGGGACATTTTTCAGTCCATAACAGTCACTGTTTCTAACACCTTTATTATTATTATAAAAGTAAGAACATGTATTAATTCATTTAATCTTCACAACAGTATAAGGCAGGTTATTTTATTATCATTATTCTAGATGAACACATAAGAGGCTAAGTAACTTATTCAAGTTCACACAGTCAGCAAGTAGTGAAGCTAGGATTTCACTAGCCCTCACTAGAAGGATGAATTCCAGTGTTTATTATCTTTTTCAAAAAATAATTAAGAATAAGAGAGACTGGGAGCAGTGGCTTACGCCTGTAATCCGAGCACTTTGGGAGGCCAAGGTGGGCAGATCATGAGGTCAGGAGTTTAAGACCAGTCTGACCAACATGGTGAAACCTCGCGTCTACTAAAAATACAAATATTAGCTGGGCGTGGTAGCAGGTGCCTGTAATCCAAGCTACTCAGGAGGCTGAGGCAGGAGAATCGCTTGAACCCAGGAGGCAGAGGTTGCAGTGAGCCAAGATTGTGTCATTGCATTCCAACCTGGGCAACAGAGCAAGACTCCATCACAAAACAAAACAAAACAAAAGAATACGAGAATAAAATTCCTGTAAATATTCGTAACTAGTGTTTTCTTTCTTTTCTCTTTCTTTCTCTCTCTCTCTATTTTTTTCTTACTCTTAACAGGCTGTCTCAACTGGCCTCACTACCTAGTCATGCTTCAGAATTTCATCTCCTTTGGTAGAAGCATGAAAATGAAGTGTTCTAAGAGTTCGATCATGAAGAAAATGAGTTCTTTCTTATTATTTATTGGTTAAGGAGGATTGACTGGACTCCTACCTCCATAATCCTCTCAAAAGTAATTAATACTGGAAACATATTGATCACTGGATTTTCTAATGGCCTACACGTGCTTTTGTCCACGTGAAACTTATGTGGCCTCTCAAGAATTACTGTTTAAGATTATGACAAACCTACTATATTTAATAGAAGTTATGACTCTAAATATCTATTATATCGTCACATAGGTTCATCAGCAAAAATTCAAATATTAGATTTAACACAAAGGTCAAGGAAAAAAACACACAGAATTCAGATCCACCATCCCTTCCCCACACACTGCATGCACCACCCTATGCCTGCTCTTAAGGGTGAGTTGCCTCATTTGAGATGGCTAAAATGGAGTTCTTCCACATGGATTTTCTTATGGAGGTGTCTGCTTCCTATTCCCGGAATGCTTTTTTCTGTCGTCAGCCTTTGGGAACATGCAGGGCAGGGAATTATAGCCATTAGTTGCATTCTGGATATTTGCCATTCTCTAACAAGCTTATGAGAGGACACAAGGTTTCCTTGTTTCTCACTTGAACCATCTTCTTTCTCTTCCCTTCAATTGCTTTTTATATTTTTTCCTCTCAAGGCACCTCTGGATTTCTTTTTCCTTTGGACCCAAAATACACCAGGGATGGAAAGCCCCAGACTTTTCATTCAATGCAGGGGAAAGAACACCATAAGGCAACTATTTGAGTATTTGAGTGGCTGCCGTTCCATCATAGCAATGGTGCTATCGCTTATGGGAAGTGGGAATTCTTGTAAGTCTTAGTGAGTAAAGTACGAATATCACCAGGTATCATTTCAAAAACAGTCTTTTTAACTTGATGCCCATTCCTTTAATCTTGCACTATCCTTTTTCAGAATTATTCTAGAAAATTCTTTGGATAAAAATAAAGCATGTTTATACAAAGTCCCTTTGCATTACCTAATAAGGCTTTTGAAATCATCGATATAAGTCATGAATTCAAACAGTACTCTCAGGAATGCTGAGTGCTTTAATTAACCAAGTACTGACTCACCAGCCTGCCTGGCATTTCTGCTACTAGGCTCTTGTTTATTTTCCTCAATTTTTCTTCATCAAAAAATAAGGATATATAACTGAGAGATCAATATACATATGATTTATACTGTAAGTGTCTTGCTTTCTCTTTTCTGTTTTGAGAATTTTCCCAAACTTCTCACATTATTTTGTGACTTCCTTGTTTTAATATCCAAGTGATTTATTAGAAAATTGAATATTAAATTATACAATTCATGATGTCACATATATATACAGATATACATCTATCTAACATTTTAATGCCTCTCCCATTATTAACATCTTGTGTAACTATAGTACAGCATCAAAACCAGGAAATTGTCATTGTTACAACTTAGAGTGCTTATTCTGATTTCACCAGTTATACATGCACTGTGTATGTGTGTGTGTTTGTGTGTGTGTGTAGTTCTCTGCGTGCATAACCATCACAACAATCAAGACACTTAACTGTACCATTAACACAAGACTTCGTCCTAGCCCTTTATAGCCACATGTCTAACCTTTAGGAACCACTAAGCTGTTCACCATACCTATAATTATTTCACAAATGTTACACAAATGGAATCATGAATTAATCCAAAGAATGTATGTATTCTTTTGAGATTTGTTTTTGGCTCAACATAATATCCATGAGCTTCATCTAAGCTGTTGTGTGTATCAATAGCTCTTTCTTTTTTATTGCTGAGTAGTGTTTCATGACATGTGTGCACCATTCACTGAAGGACATCTGGGATGTTTCCAATTCTGGTCTATTAGAATTTTTTTTAAATCTGCCATAAACACTCATGGATGAATTTTCTGCATGAATTTTTAAAATTTCTCTGTGATATATGTCCAAGAGTGCAATTGCTCTCTCAGTCTATTTTTGGTATTGAAAGTAACTGCCAGCTATTTTTTCAGAGTGGCTGTATCATTTTACATTCCTAAACACAATGTATGAATGTTCCAGTGTCTTTGCACCCTCCTTAGCATTTAGGGTTTTCACTATGGTTTTTAGCTACTCTGATGTGCAGTGATATCTCATTTTGGTTTTACTTTGCACTTCTTTAACTGCTAGTGATGATGATGATCATCATCATGATGGTGATGATAACATTTTTCATAGCTTCTTCTTTGAGCACTGTCTCTAGCCCCTTCCCCTAGACCCTCAGATTCAAACTCAGATGTTAAACATATTTTCATGTGCTTATTTGAAATCCATATACTCTCTTCAGTCAAGTGTCTTTTGCCTATTTTAATTGGATTCTTTGCTTTTAAATTTTTGAATTTATATATTCTAAATACCAATCATTTTTTATACGTGTAATTTTCAAATATGTTTTCCAAATCTGTCATTTTTCTTTTCCCTTATTAACAGGGCAATTGAGAGCACACATTTTTAAATTTCTATGAAGTCCAAATGATTATCGATTTTTTCCTTTTATGGGTCACACTTTTGGTGTTAAACTTAACAACTCTTTGCCTAATCCTAGATCTTAAAGATTTCTTTTCAATTTTTATCCAGAAGTTTTATAGCTTTATGTTCTGTATATAAGTTGAGGATCCATTTTGAGATAATTTTTGCATGACGTATAAAGCTTATGTTGAGGCTCTTTTTTTTTTTTTTTTTTTTTGCTTATGGATGATTAATTGCTTTAGCACTATTTATTGAAAAGGCTATTCCTTCTTCATTGAATTATTTTTGCTTCCTTATCAAACATTAATTGTGTATACATGTGTGAATCTATTTCTGACTTCTCTGTTCTGTTCCATTGATCTATGTTTCTATCCTTCCACCAGTTCTACACTGTCATGAATAATGTAACCTTAATATTGGGAAGATTAATTCCTCTCACTTTATTCTTTTTAAAAACCATTTTAGCTATTCTAGTATACACTACTTTTAACATTAAAATAAGCATACTCTGCTGATACATAAAACTAACAACGGGAAAAATAAAGACCACAGCCACATGTACAGTAGCAAAAATTATCATGCTGTCAGCAAAACAAGTTGATTTATATATATTTATAATTGAAGAACAAAACAAGACTCTGTTGTTCCATTTCTAAGAGTTAATCGCAAAGAATCAATCAGAAAACTTTATTAAGTTGTATGCCTAACAAAAATGAATTGTTGTATTGCTTCTAATAGCTCAAAATTTGAATCTGACAGTAAAAAATCAGAGTTACTCAAAGTTTGTTCCATCTTCTATTGCTGGTCTGCAGACTGGTTTCTTAGCAGGTTCATGACACGACAAGGTAAAAATTTGAGAGTAAGCATTAAACTTTTATAACAATTTGAGAAGGAAATTGTATATATGCACCTTAATATTAGAAAGGGAGCTTGTATTTATGTCATTTTTCTTTTTATTTTTTGCCATATATTTTTGTTGATTTATATATGTACACACATCTATATATATACATGTATATATACATGTATATATACATGTGATTTGTAATATGTATATCCTTCATTACAGGTAGTTTAAGAAGCAGACCAGTGCTTTCCAGCCTGTCATTTGATAGCACAGATGAAGAGGTTGCTAATGTTTCTATGGCACAGTCTGCTACTAGGGTACTTAGCTGCTTCCTAATGGAGTTTGAGTGAAACCATTATTATTTTTAAACCATATATTTATAATAAATACAATTCAAAACAGGGAAGATACTAAATTTTGAATCAAATACAATATTTTCCAATATTTTTTAAATGAGAAATTTGAATTTGTTTCAGTAAAGGTGATCTTTATGTCACCTTTTATCAGCATACAAAATAGTTGAAATTATATTTAAGGAATTTAATAGGTTTTCTTTTTCTTCCCTCAACAGATTCAAACCTTGAAATCTGATTATGCTCATGTATATTTTTTAACTCAACTAAACTGCTTTTATATCAAGCATTCTTAAATATTCAGGCTGTTCTTATTTGCTGAATGGATCATGCATTTTCTAACTGGCTGTTCTAACTTGCAGAATGGATTAGAACAGTGAGGGGAGCAGCTCCTTCACCTTTTCCCTAGGTGTAATGGAATGGTGCAACCATTTTGTTCACAGCCTACTAGAACCACAAGCTGCATTGTTAATTTCTTCTTTGCTCCAAGGAGCACCACATAGGGCTGCTCAGGGCCAGAGGCAACTGAGCCACATGCTCCCCTGCTCTCAGGCCCTTTCCAGTTGTCACAAGGGCAAAAGAGATCAGTATCTCCTGGTCATATTTTTTTTTGTCTCTGAATGTTTATTTTGAAGCCTTGCACCAAGCTATATGCTCTTTAAAGCAAAAATCATCTCTCCCTTGCTCATCATAGTACCACAATGTCCAGCACGGTTGCTAACTACATAGTATGAATTCTATATGTAGAGTTGTTGAATGCATAAATCTCCATTAACACATGACTAGTTAAGTAAGTATGATCTGTTCATACATTGAAATACTATCTAGCCTCTAAATAGAATGATACATATCTTCTAGGAAGCTACCAATGAATAACACTGAGTAAAAAATGTGAAGTTCATATGCATAATATAACCTAATTTACATCAATTATATGTGTTTGCTTATACATATGGAGATATCTTGAAGTAATGTTTACAATTTGAATTTGACCTTATTTTCCCTTTTCATATTCTTTTTGTTTTTAAAAAATCTTTTTACAATTGCTCTACTTATTTAGATGCTGCCTCACAGAGCATTAACAGTGAAAGTTTGTAGCCCCTGCAAGAGAGGTCTGCAAGTGAACACCCAATCCAAGGAATGAGCTTTGTTTTCTTATTCTTCTTCAATTGATCACATTGTGTCTGAACTGACCAAATACACATTTTGTACACTCATTTAATATCCATATTCCCTAAAAGTCTTCCACATATGGTATCTTTGTGACTCAAGTAAAATTGGCATTCACGTGCTTCTTGCTGTTGCCCCACAACTGTTGGAGTGTTTTTAATAACCTTCTGCAAAAGTCCTTCCTCTCTAAAGTTTTTCTGAGAGGATCCATTCATGAGTGTAGTTGAAGTGGTTTTTTTGAGCGTCATAGCTCTCAGGCATCATCACTTATCCTGACTTTGTGCGGCTACTTGGAAGCCACTGATACTGTGAGAAACAATTGGGTTTCTTATTACAGCAGCTCATGTTCTATTACCTTACAGAATTTTTAGAAAAACTGTGTTTTATGGTTTTTATTTATGTGTTGTTACTTTCTTAAGTCACAAGACTATGGGAATGAATAGAAACAAATTCAAAAAAGAAATCATGTATACTTAGCTTTACTCCTCCGTGCCCATGATTAAAACTTGGTTAATAAGCATCACTAGTCTACCTGACTTCTTGCTAATATTGGAATAAGTTATGGCCTCAATGGTTCCCTGCCCTTCAGGCAAATTCACTCCTAGCTGCCCATGTCAAGATTCTCCCTGAAAGATCGAATCATTACTTAAGTGAAAGCTCAGAGCTCAGGTATCTAATAAACAAACTAAGAGGTAGAAAGGTAAAATGATTTACTCAAAGATACACAGTGACAAAGTTTAGGACAACACTTAACCTACTGTGTTATTTTTCCCATTTGTGACATTTTTGTAACCTTACAAAACTATAATAGGATACACAGCTTTAGAAATGCAAACAAGCTTTGCAAGCACAGTCTTTCTAAAATGAATAATTCCCATTATATTTTCAACAGAACAAGCATGATTATTTCTAAAAATAATCTAAGAGAAAGAACATATATATTATTCAAGTATCTCCCCACATCATTCCCCTGAAATGCATTTAATGAATATCAATAATTGTGTTTACTTTATTTTAGAGTTTTGTATTTTTAGAAATGCAACACTTTTTCTGTATATAAAAGAAAATTCTGAAAAAATATATAAAAACATTTTAAAATGTCCATAATTCCATCACACAGAATCTTGATGGACATTTCATAGCATGTTTTTGTCAATTGATTGCCTGAGGAATCCTAACTGATAAATTTTTCTGTACCATTAAACATTTTCCAAACATTATTGAATATGCAATTTTTCTATTGAGATTACTATTTTCAAGAATTATTTTAAGAAGGATATCTAACTATTCCTATCTATTAATTTATTTGTAAATTTTTTCTCACATTGTCTATCAATTATGTGGCATTTTTGATATGTAGAAGATCTTAATTTTTGTGCAGCATAATTTAATGACCTGTTTTTTCATGCCTCTATGCAGAGAATGACCTTTCCCATGCTTCAGTAAGGCAAATATTTGCATAGCTTTTCTACTAGTCTTTTTAAGTATGCTTTTTTTTTTCTTTGGTTTGCTAGAATTTCTTTCTAAATCTATGATATTATTTTGCAGTATATTGTGACATAACGTTTAACTATTTTACCCCTGCATCATTAATCAGCTATTTCAGGGTCATATCTTAATTAACCTACTATTTGTCCAATAATTAGAAAGACCAATTCTACCACTGGTTGTACATTTATGTATATAAATATATACATAAAAGCACCAACCCCAGGATTCAGAGTACCAGCCAAAGAAATCCTCCCCTGGCGGGGCGCGGTGGCTCAGCCTGTAATCCCAGCACTTTCGAAGGCTGAGGAGGGCGGATCACCTGAGGTCAAGAGTTCAGACAAGCCTGGCCAACGTGGTGAAATCCCGTCTCTACTAAAAATACAAAACGTAGCCGCGTGTGGTGGCACGCACCTGTAGTCCTAGCTACTCAGGAGACTGAAGCCAGGGAATCGCTTGAACCCGGGAGGCGGAGGTTGCAGGGAGCCTAGATCGCACCATTGCACTCCAGGAGCCTGACTGACAGAGTGAGGCTCTGTCCAAGGAATGTTCTCCCCTTCACCTTTGGTATCCTTGCTGCCCTCTCTTTCACTTCTCCAACTCAGAAAACCAAAGGTGACTCCAGGTGGAAAACAAGAAGCGGACCCAACTTTCTCATTCCTCCCTCTGCCACCACCTCCCCACTGCAGCTTCCCACTCTGAATTCCATGCTGAGGAAGGGGGAATGTTTACTTTTCATTATTATTTGAAATTGTGATTCTTAAACTTGATAATAATCTTAATTATGAATTGAGGCTCCTCTGGGAATGAGTCCATAGAATTTTCTAAGAATAACTTTAAAATTACGAAACTTTCTAATATACTTTCTAAAATTATGAAACTTTCCCTGCTGTCAAGGGCAGTGAAATGTAACCCCAAGTGGCTTTAAAGGAAAGTGCAATGAAAAAGTAGGTGCTTTTTTATTTTTATAGCAGCTGACTCTGTATTAAATTCTACTCTTAACATAATAGATACATAAATGTAAGGAAGATAGATTGCATATATACATACATTGATAAACTGTGTATACAGTTTCTGGCTATCAGGTGTGAATGTGTGTGCATGTCTGGTTTTGTGTGCATCAGGTTCCCTTTTGTAAAATCTAAATATATTTTTAGAAAATTGAAATAATGTCATTTCTGAGATTGGGATCAATATCTGCCTTCTAGAATAAAAATTAAAATGACCTTGGGCAGAACTTGCCTTTCTCTACCAGGACCATTTGGTCTATCTACCTTTCATAAGGTAACCACCTAGTTTTATATCACTTGGAAGTTAGCGCTCGCACAATGGACGTGTAGTACTGGTAGGAAAATCAGTTTTCAGCACTGAGAAGAGTGAAGGATTATGGTATAATGGGAGATATAAAGGAAACTTAACCCTTTTTGTAATCCCAGGATGATAAAATCAACATAAATGGTGGTAATATTTGTATGTTCATTAAACTCTTATTTCTATACACATAGAAATAAATGTATACATCCAGTGGTTCTTAAACTTAATACTGTAGATAAGAATCTGTCTCAGTACAGAGCACACCAACTAAGTTGAGAAAAAGCTAGAGATGTCTGCATAATATATACAAAGTATTTGAAATTAAAAGAACTACAAAGAACCCAACAAATAGAAAAATCAAATATAAATGGCCTCTAAACATATGAAAATATGTCTAAACATATTTTAAACAAAATATGCATGAAGTAAAACTATGCTAATATAGCAGGTCGTCTAATAACATCGCTTCATTCCATGTTGTTTCTTTATAAGCATTCTAGAAAGTAAAATTGATTTTCAGCTGGGGCCACTGTCTGTGTGGAGTCTGCCAGTTCTCTGCCTGTCTGTGTGGGTTTTTTCTGGGGAGTCCAGTTTCCTCCACACCCCAAAGATCTTGACATTGGGTGAATTGATGCATCTACAGGATCCCATTCAGCGCCAGTGTGGGTGTGGATGTGAGTGTGCCCTGCAGTGTGATGGCGTCCTGGTCAGGATTGGCTCCCACTCTGCACCCTGACCTGCCAGGACAGGATCTGGCCACCCCCACCCAGAACTGGGAAAAATGGGCAAATCATTATCTTACTTGTTTTATTAATCTTTCTTAAATGCATGTATAGCTGAAATTTATTTCAATGTTTAATATTAGGAATGTTTTGGTCTTTATTTAGAAGTTCGGTGACATTTTTGTGACCAGAAATATGTCATAGGAACTTAACTCCTGTTTATATCAATTAGCCTAGGGTAAAATTGGTTTATGTTCATTATGTGTCATTTTGCCTAAAGTAAAAGTTACCAAGAACTTATTGATGAGGTTAAGTGACGATTTACTACATACCACTTCTCACTTATCAAATGATGAAATAATCTAAAAGTTTGATAAACTCTATTGATGAAGCCATAGGCAGACACCCATACGTAGTTGATGGAGAATGTAAACTATTTAACCTCTATGAGCATCAAACTTAAAATTGTGCGTAATGTTTTTAATATTATTTATAACATCAGAATATTAAAATCAAAACAGATGTCTACCAATAGAAGACAAGTTATGACATATGCATAAGATGGAGTTTGATGCTGTTCTAAAAAGTAATGATGGTTCAGTTGAAGGTGCTGTATTTACTCACTCTTTCTGTTCCTCCCCATTAGAGCCACGCATACTAGCTGCTTCTAGTCAGCCATCTTGGCCATTAGTGGTAGTGTAAATTAGTTCAACTGTTGTGGAAGACAGTGTGGCCATTCTTCAAAGACCTAAAGACAGAAATACATTTCAACCCAGCAATTCCATTACTGAGTATGTATTCAAAGGACTATAAATGGTTCTGTTATAAAGATACATGCACACATATGTTCATTGCAGCACTATTTAGAATAGCAAAATCATGGAATCAACCTAAATGTCCATCAATAATAGACTGCATAAAGAAAATGTGGTACATATACACCATGAAATACTATGCAGCCATAAACAGAACAAGATCATATCCTTTGTCAGGATATGCATAGAACTGGAGGTCATTATCCTTAGCAAACTAACACAGGAACAGAAAGCCAAGTATCACATGTTCTTACTTATAAATGGCAGAAGAAAGATGACAACACTCGGACAGATACAGGGGAACAAAACACATGGGACCCACCGGAGGTTGGGAGGAGAAAAAGGATCAGGAAAAATAACTAATGGGTACTAGGCTTAGTGATGAAATAATCTGTACAAAGAATCTCCGTGACACAAGTTCACCTAAATAACAAACCTGCACATGCACCCGTGAACTTTAAATAAATTTTTTTAAAAATATAATGAAGGAGTTTTCTGTTCCAATGTGAAAAACTCTCTAAAACATTGAAAAAATAATAAGCATGACAGAGTACATAACATGGCATGTTTTGTGTAAAGTAGAAAATTTAAATGCTGTATTTATTTGTTCTTTTATATGCATAAATAACATTTGAAAATATATATGTGAGGTTATGGCAGTTATTATTTATGGGAGGTGGGTGGGAATTTGCAGGATAGAGAATAGAAATAAGATGTGCCTTTTAATGAAGTTTATAGTTTTTAAAATCACATTATTATATTATATTTATAATAAGTTAATGTATAATAACATAACAACATGAAAGAAGAAAAGAATTAAAGAAGAAAATTACAAAGAAAAAAACCACACCATATAAATTTCAAGAAACAGTTGGCAGAATAAAACCGGAATAGAGAAATTTTCTCTCCCAACACTTATATGAATACTTAAAAAAACTGTAAAAAAGTACATATATAAAATCTCAATTCAATTCACTCAGAGATAGGTAGGACCAAATACCCCTTGAAAAATGGTTGTCAAGGAAAAGAACGCAAGGTTCTAGTACAGTATGACTGCATTCCCAGTGTTTCCTGGAAGTAGCATTTCAAAGAGAAAATTCTTCAACATGATATTGAGAATATAGACTTGCATCCCAGTGTTTGGAAAAAAAAAAAAAAAAACTTGAACAAAATGAGATTTTGAACACAAACCTGAGAAAAAATTGAAGAATCCTAAGAGTAGCAGGTCCTACATACCACCATGGATATCAGCTGAGATTGAAGGAAACATCAGATGTACCTTTTATCTTTCATCAGAATTTGTTGTAAATAAGGAATATTGGGAGTTAGGGCATTAAGGTTTCAGCGCTAAATAGCGTATCTTGACTATTCATCCACCAGGCTTTGCCATTTTTTTAGAGACTGAGCTAAAGATCACAGAATAGGATGCACCCCTAATCAGGTGGAACAGACCTTTAAAGAAAGATTAGAAGAAATTAGAGCAGAGCCCAAGTCCTTTTCCCTTGCCAAGGGCAGTTTCAACTGATCTCTCTTTCTCTTTCCCCAAGGTTCACATTCTCAGCCTCTGAATATTGCCTACAAATAATTACAAGTTTTCAAGCTGTAGCCAAGAATCTTCCCAGATCATCCAGAAAGAGTGCCAAATAGATTTTATCTGTACAATTCCAGAACAAGTTAAAGCTTTTGACAAAGCTCCACGAAACAAGCCTGAGCAAAATGAAAAGAATTGGTAACTACGCAAATGCACTAGAGAGGGGAGAGGGGGAGAAATTGGCTAGGGGGTGGGGGGAACAAGAAGTAGAAAAAACACATGAAAAAAATTTAGAAAAAATGTAATGTAAGGAACAGAAGTAGGTCCCCTTGTGAGCACTATAAAAGCATGGTTTCAGTAAGACTTGGATAGCTAAGAAAAGAGGATAAAATAATAGAATAAAAATAATGATTAACAGGATTATAGAAATACCTTAAGAATGAAAGCAACACTCTTGCACATGTCGTTAATAAATTAATTAGAAATAAGAAGGGGAAAAGCATTCTTGACGAAACTTTTACTTATATGGAAAGGCTTAGGTTAACTGCATACACATAGGAGGAAAATACACAGAGATTTAAGAGGTAAGATATTTATTGATAGGAAGAAAAACAATTGTAACAATTTAAGTAAAATTGGTGTCACTGAGATGGAGACATCAGTAAGTGCAGTGGGGAAAAGCACTTAGAAAGACAGTAGATGAAAGTTCCCTAAAATAAAGAGAAAAGTTAATTTATTATTTGAAATGGTGTATTTTCTTCCAAGAAATACTAATGTAGAATACTAGATATTGTGGAAGATCCTGCTCAATTCACTTAAACATTATATATGTATGTACGTATATCTTCAAGCCTCCTGACAAACTAAGAAATACTGTAAAGCTGTTTCAAAAAGTCTGGTCTCAGACTCTATTAGAAAACATTAACACAGGGTTTTCTATATGCATTTCAGGAATTGTTCTAAGTATTACAATCATTATCAGTGACATTTAGTGACATGATACAAAGCAACTATAATTATTAAACATAGAATTCAGAGAGGAAAAATCTTATTTCATAATTTTAACTACCAAAAATCATAATTCAAGTATAAAGGCAAGACTTGGACAATTTTTAAGTAAGAAAGTTGGGGGACTATAGCAATCTGAGCCCTTCCTGAAAATTCATGTTGATGATAAAATCTGGCTAATCAAGAGATGAATTAAAATAAAATACTGAAAATTGGAGAAGCTTTGGGAAAAAAACTGATGATAATTATTGAATCGATTAAAATTTTGACAAATATTTAACAGTAAGAATTTTGTTGAAATTGCAGAAATCTTAAATGTCCTAAAAGACACTCATGATAATATAATCAATAAAAGGTAGGAGAAGGGAGAGTAGATAGAGTGCATGATCCCTAAGCTCCTTACTTCCTATATCAAGCACATTTTTTGAATTTTTCAAAAAGTGGAAGCATGAAATTAAAGGGAAAAACTCGATTCTAACATTTTTATATTTTTCATAATGTTTTCCTCCGTCCTTTGGTTTGAAGTTCAGGGTTTCCTGAACTTCAAATTCAGTTTGTCTATCCCATGAGATTAAAAAAAGAACTTCAAAATTTTATTAAAATAGTACATAATGAATTTACAAGTAAAAAACCACCTTATTAAAAAGTTGACAAAGGACATGAACAGTTTTCAAAAGAAGACAAACACCTGGACAACAAGCATATGGAAAACTGCTCAACATCACTAATCATTAGAGAAATGCAAATCAAAACCATAATAAGATGCCATCTCACAGCAGTCACACTTGCTATTGTTAAAAATTAAAAAAAAAAAAAACAGATACTGATGAGGTTGTGGATAAAAACGAATGTTTATACACTGCTAGTGGGAATGCAAATTAGTTCAGCCATTGTGGAAAGCAGTTTAGTAATTTCTCAAAGAACTGAGAATTACCATTGGACCCAGCAACCCATTATTGGGCATGTACCCAAAGGAATACAAGTCATTCTGCTATAAAGACACATGTATGTTCACTGAAACACTATTCACAATATCAAAGACATATAATCAACCTAAATGTTCATCAATGATAGACTGGATAAAGAAAATGTGGTACATAAACAGTATGGAATACTATACAACCATAAAAAAGAATTAGATCATGTCTTTGCAACAACATGGATGGTGCTGGAGGCCATTATACTAAGCAAACTAACACAGGAACAGAAAACCAAATTTCATATGTTTTCACTTATAAGGGAGGGTAAACATTCTGTACACATGGTCACAAAGAAGGGAACAATAGACATTGGAGCCTACTTGAGAGTGGAGAGTGGGAGGAGAGCGAGGATTGAAAATCTATTAATACCTATTGGGTACTATGCTGATTAGCTGAATGATTAAATAATCTGTGTACCAAACCCTGGCCACATACAATTTACATATGTAATGAACCTCCATATCTACCCCTGAACCTAAAATAAAAGTTAAAGAAAGATCACAATATTTTAAAATCAATGCTATACAGCTGGAATATACATCCTATGTATATTTATGTATATTTGTCATTCTTCCTTTCTGCCTTTCTGTTAGTCTATCTCTTCTTGTATACTAATGCTCAGAAAATACTTCTAAAGATGTGTACAAATGCTAATTCTAGTTATTTTATTGTAGTGGAATTTGAAGTCTTTTTCACATCTTTTTTGTAATTTCTTGGAATTGTTTGAATTTTGTTTGAAGAACTTATATTTTTAAAATAAAAATAATGAAACCATTATTTACAAGGAAAACAAAGATAATATCTTACTATATGTCAGAAGAGTTTCAGGACTGTGACCACATTTTAAAAGAAAATATTAAACTATGCAACAGATAGCATCCTTGCAATGAAAGAGTCATTTTCTCGATTTTCTCAAAAAACAAGAGCTATCTGTGACTAAAAATAACACTTAATTTGACATTGTTGATGTTCCTGAGATGGTAAAGTAAGCTCTTCTAACTAGTCTTTTCACTTACAAAATTGGGATTGTGGTTATGGAGATTTCCTCAAAGTTTGTTTTTGAGCAGAAACATGTAAGTATGGATTTTAAAAAGAACTGAGAGATCAACAAGCCTCATTTTAGGGATGGGCAAATTAAGGCCTGGAGAAGCTAAGTGACGTTTAACAAAAGACTCATGACTGAGTTAACTGAACAGCCGAATGCTGTGGTCTGAATGTTTGTATCCTGCCCAAATTTGTGTGTTGAAATTATATCCCCCAAGGTGATGGTAGTGAGAGGTGGGGTATTTGCGAGGTGATTGGATCATGTGGGCAGAACCTCATAATCAACATGGGTGCCCTTATAAAAGAGGCCCCAGAGAGTTTCCTTGCCCTTCCAGCATGTGAAGACAAAGCGAGAAGACTCCATCTGGGCCAGGCGCGATACCTCACGCCTATAATCCCAGTACTTTGGGAGGCTAAGGAAGATGGATCACCTGAGCTCAGGAGTTAGAGACCAGCCCGAGCAACATGGTGAAACCCTGTCTCTACCAAAAATAGCTGGGTGTGGTGGTGCATGCCTGTAATCCCATCTACTCGGAAAGGTGAGGCAGGAGAATTGCTTGCACCCGGGAGGCAGAGGTTGCAGTGAGCTGAGATTATACCACTGCACTCCAGCCTGGGTGACAGAGTGAGACTCTGTCTCCAAAAAATAAAAGGACTCCATCTAGATGGAACAGGCCCTCAGCAGAGACAGAATCTTCTAGCATCTTGATTTTGGACTCCCCAGCCTCCAGAACTGAGGGAAATAAATGCCTGTTGTTTATAAGTCACCTAGTTTATGGTATTTTGGTTATAGCAGTAAATGGACTAAGACACCAAACTAAGACCTACCTTCTGAAGTTAGCCAAGTTCAGCCACACTGCTGCATTGCATATTTGATTTTTTTTTTTTTCTTTTTTTTTTTAGACAGAGTCTTGCTTTGTTGCCCAGGCTGGAGTGCAGTGGCATGATCTTGGCTCACTGCAACCTCCGCCTCCTGGTTCAAGTGATTCTTCTGCCTCAGCCTCCTGAGTAGCTGGGATTACATGCCTAGCTAATTTCTTTGTAGAGACGGGGTTTCACCATGTTGGCCAGGCCGGTCTCAAACTCCTGGCCTCAGGTGATTCGCTTGCCTCGGCCTCCCAAAGTGCTGGGATTACAAGCATGAGCCACCGCACCCGGCCCATATTTGATTTTTTAAATATCATAAAGATGAATGATTCATATAAATTCATATAATTTATAGTATTCACAAAATACTATATTATCTGTATATATTAAAACCATTGATCCTTTGTTCTTTTTTGTTACCTTTAATGAAACCAAGGATTTTAAAGATCTTAAAACAGAAGTTTATATAAAAGAAACTAGCTATTCACTACAATGTCAACAGGATTAATATGGCCTTGCTGACATAGTGAGTCATTTCTTTTTTTTTTTTTTTTTTTTTTTGCTTATTTGTGTTTATAAATTTTCTGTTATTATATTCATTAGTTTGAAACAGGAGTTGGAAAGATTATGACTCAAAAAATCAGAACCTAGGAATTTTAATCCCCAGCTTCATTAAAGAGGTTTCTTTTTCCAGAGAGGATAATGAGAACATCCTTTCTTTGCAAAAAGTCATCAGAAATCTGAAAAATAATTTTTTAAAAATTTCGCAAAAACTGGTCAGTGCACAAAGGATCCTGGGACTAGCAGGAGAGGAAATGGATCATTGTGTTTGGGGACATGAACTCACGAGCCCAAGTCATGGCTCAAGGCCTCCCATGTAGCAGCTTGAGCTGCAGTCACCAATTCACTTTTTTCCAGTATGAGCAGGGGAATATTCATCTGTTTCTGTGGTGATGGAGGCTTTCACAACATCCTCTGGCCAAAGAAATGTAACCACAGCCATCATGATTTCAGACTCAAACTATTTCAACAGCAGCAACAGGGAAAACAAAACATCAGCCAATTCCCAAATAAACTCATGTGAATGCTTCATATTAGCTAATTATCAAGGGGGTTTTATGGGAAACCATATCAAGAATGCTGTGGAGCTTCTTAGGATGCTGTTTTTCTTGCTTGCATCTGAAGAAGAAATGGAATGCCAGGGCAATAGGACTAATATATCAGGGAAGAGGTAGAAATTTAAGGAATCTAAAGCGTCTCTCTCTTTGGTTTTGTTGAATCTCATGATTCTTAAGTCATCTGACCTCTATACATCTGAGTTCTCTCCCCCTTCCTTCTATTTACCTCTATCCAGCCCCGCTCCCCACTCCAAACTGGAAAAAGGAATAAAACGCTAGATAAATATTTCTCAAACTGTTTTCTTCTGTGGCATTCATAGCAGATGACTTTTGCATGTGTAACACTTTCCCATGAGCATATCCATATTTCGACAAAAAAGAAAGTTCTGGTGGGAAATAAAGCAAATAGTGCTACAGGCAAAGAAAGGCACAGATGAAATACACTAGTTATGTTGAATTCCCAGTGTGTTAGCTGTAACTGCTGTGCCCTTCTTTCCTACTAAAGAATATATACAGGCATGTAAGAGACTGCGAAGAGTGTTATCATGAGTATAAATCTGATTCTACACTAAGTTATATGTCATTAAATTAAGACTAATGTTAAGATACAATGAGATTTTACAAACCAATAAGAAAAACTTTTTTTTTGTTTGTTTGTTTGTTTTGAGACAGAGTCTCGAAACTAATACTTGTTGTAAAAGGAACAGAAAGACAAGATATTTTATAAAAATAGAACTATACATGTCTAAAACAAATTGCAAAGTCCTCAAAATAACTTATCACTTAAAAAATCTAAACTACTGGAGGAACAATTTGTTAAAAACTTTTAATATTTAGTAGTATACATAGTTGTCTAGGGCATGAATAAACAGAAACTCCCACATGAAAAATGTAACTGACTCAGCCTTTGGAAAGATTTTGACACTATATATCAAAATTTTTAATGCATATTTCCTTTGAACTGACAATTCCCTTTTCTAAGGATTCATCACAAAACTACATTGGCTGAATTGCTTGAATTACATCATATTTTTAGCGAGAGTGCAAAAAGCTATAGCCTAATGAAAGAAGAATCAAAACTCAGCTCAGCAAACCTAGATTTAAATTTCAGCTACATCTTACTAACATCAGTTTAAACAGAATTTTTGGAGTATACATTAACTAGAGAATTTAAGTATACCTAAATCTTTTTGAGGTATATTTTAAATATAATACAAAAACATGACACCACATAACATGTTTTTCTACCTGATCTTCAACAAAAAACCACTAGTCTCACTTTGTGGAAACTTAACTGAAATAAATGGCTTAAGATTAGAAATAAGACAACTGTGTTTTTCTTTGCAAATGAATATTGGAGAGTTATGATAAAAATAGCGGGAAGGAAGACTGCTAGGAGAATGTATATGACATGAAAATGAATAGCCCTAAGAATGCTGTTTCTCCAAGCATATCTCACTGTCAGAAGACTAATTAATACTGAAAGGGGATTTATGGATTTCTTTGCGACTCTGTACAAATTATAAACCTGTCTTTGATTAGATTGTCCAAAGGGAAGACATCTCTCTGAGTGACGTCAGCCCACTAACTAGATGTTTAACATGGCTCCACCTAACACATGGCATCACTGACTTAGAATCAACCCTCTGGTTTTTAGATGAAGCAGCATTTGTTAAACTCTTTGGAACACTCTGCCTGGGAAACATGCTTTTCAGGAAATATTTAACAAGTCTTGTACACATTCACAATACTGTATGATTTTTTTTTTCTTTTTTTCTTTTTCTTTTTCTTTCTTTTTTTTTTTTTTTTTTGAGACAGAGTTTCACTCATGTTGCCCAGGATGGAGTACAATAGCGTGATCTTGGCTCACTGCAACCTCCACTTCCTGGGTTCAAGTGATTCTCCTGTCTCAGCCTCCCAAGTAGCTGAGACTGCAGGTGCCTGCCACCACACCCAGCTAATTTTGTATTTTTAGTAGAGATGAAATTTCACCACGTTGGTGAGGCTGGTCTCGAAAGCCTGACCTCAGCCGATCCGCCCACCTCGGCCTCCCAAAATGCTGGGATTATAGGCGTCAGCCACCACGCCCGGCACTGCTGTATGATGTAAAAGTTTTGGGAAGCATATTGGAGTTCCCCTTATGAGGCTTACCCAGTACTCATTGGGTAAATAAAAGTCATGAAATTTCTTGCTGTAAAGAAAAGGGGGAAGGTATAACCCAGTTTCCCAATCTTGCTGGAATCCAAAATTCTTTTGGGCTCAGCACATCTGCTAAATTTCCCGAGAGCAGTGAATGGTGTGGAATGTTGATTTGGGAGATACTGGTATGGGCATGTAAAGGATGTCTTCATTAAAAAAAAAAAATTTTGAAATATAGTGTGTGTTATGTTTAAAAAACAGTGCCTTATAACAAATGTCTTCTAGAATGTAGTCATTTTATATATATATATTCATTTTTTTAATTTTTAGCAAATAACATGTCCTGCTAGACAATAAGAAATGTGGCCTCATATTCATTGTGTGGTTTCTCTGTGCCACACACTATTCTAGACACTGGGGACACATTATTCTTGAACCCAACAGACAAAATCCTCCTCTTCATGTAACCAACCTACAGGATATAAGCTACTATGAGTGCTTTAAAGGGGCTGACTGTCTAAGAAGTTACACAACTAAAGATATTTTACACTCTTTGTAGGAACTTCCGTGAGTGAAGTGAGTTAAAAGTTTCCAAACACATATCATCGCTTTTTGGCTACTTTTGCCTATTTTCTCAGCATTTTAAAAGTGGTAAAATACATATAAGATAAAATGTTCCATGTTAATCTCTTTTTTTTTTTTTTTTTTGAGACAGAGTTTCGCTCTTGTTGCCCAGGCTGGAGTGCAATGGTGCGATCTCAGCTCACGGCAACCTCTGCCTCCCAGGTTCAAGCGATTCTCCTGCCTCAGTCTCCCAAGTAGCTGGGCTTACAAGTGCGTGTCGCTACGCCCGGCTAATTTTTGTGTTTTTAGTAGAGACAGGGTTTCGCCATGTTAGCCAAGCTGGTCTCGAACTTCAGATCTCAGGTGATCCACCCGCCTTGGCCTCCCAAAGTGCTGAAATTACAAGCGTGAGCCACTGCACCCAGCCATCTTAACCATTTTTAAGTGTTCTGTTCGGTAGTGCTAAGTACATTCACATTTTCCATCTCGCAAGACTGAATTTTACCTATGTTTAAGTACATCATACTTCCATACTTTATGAGAATGAAAAAGATAGAATAGGTTTTGTGTAGTTTGCAAGTATGTAACAACGTATAAAATCCAAAAGCCTTTCAGACTGAAACTTAAGAGTTAAAAAAAAAAAAAAGTGCTCCTGCTTGCTTCGAAACTCCCCCTCTACAGTGTTTATTTACAATTCCCTGTTCAGATGAATGGCTTATTGTGACTTATTAACTCTTGTTAGCTTAGCACTGGCCAACAACACAAGTAGATCAGAAGAGGCTTGGGAATATGTCCAGGATCATCAAGATCTAATCTACCACCAACAATATGACTTAGACATGGGGAAACATATCAGCTGCCACATCAGTGGTCCAATTTGCTGCTTTTAGAGTTAGAACACCATAAATAAAGAACTGATGATGCTGATCCTATCTTCCTAACTAAACATTCAAAACGAACCACAGAACATTACTCAAAGACATAGGAGAGCATATACTCTAGTTAAGGCCCCTCTGTTGAAGATATCCTACAAACTGAGCCAGGTTCTGAGTCTTATACTACAGTCAAATAAGCAGCTACCACACATAAAAAAGCTCTGAGGAATCATTGCTAGTTGGTGTTTATCCCATCTGAATTATTTTGCTTATTTTAAAAAATTTTTATAATTTAATTCTTTCTCAGCAGTCTAAAAAATTAGTATGCTTTTCCAAATTGCTCCTGAGACAGTGATCAAATCTCAACTTATAGAGATAAATACAATTTTTGTACATGAAAGGGAGAGTTCTCAGTTAACTTAGTTAAAATTAAAGTTTGATTTATATTAATATTATTAATTTGCTAGATGAATTTACTCAAAACCTGGACAAATATTCAACAAATGGGCAAAAGTAATGCCCTACTGGTTAGCTATAGCTGGAGTCCATTCTGAATGATTTTGTGCTGCCCATTCTGATTGGTCTGCAACTATCACTTGGAATATTACTATCATTTACAATTTATAATTTTTCTATATCCCTGTTTTCATCTCTAATTAGCTCGATAGTTGGTAAGAGATAATTACTTGCCTGTTTGTTTGCTTTTCTATAACAGGAATTCACAGCAGTGAACTCTGAGATCTTTCTCATCATCACCATAGTACCTAGATTTCATAAATCTGAAGACATTGATGAAATAAAATGTCATTATCTTCCTCAAAAAATTGGGTCTCCTCTTTATTTGATTACAATGTTTGGAGACTTGAAAGTTCCCCTTGTTTGATAATATTAAATTTGTTGAAATCTGCATCTCAAATGGTTTATTTCGAGTTTCATTATAGACAATCCAAGCTTTCACAGATTGTGGATGCTCCAAGATTTCATATAGTAAAATTTCTTACTTCATCTTGTTTGAGTCACTCAAATGAAATATTTCTTTTAATCTGACACAGTAACAACTTTTTGTCCTGTCTGAAGATATTTCCCTGAATTACTTTGTGTTACAAAATTGCCTTCAAACAGACAACCACAAGCATTTGAAATTTCAGGAGTTCAAAAGCTTTTATTCATATTAAAGTGATAGAAGTTATTACATTCCAGCTCATTTCCAGTTCCCAGGCTTACTGAATTGCTGACTCATGCTGACTCATGCTTGGTCTTATCCCTGGATGCTTCTTATTTATAACCTGAACCAAATTCTCTGGTTATTTCTTCAAAATAAGTTTAAAAAAATAAAACACATAAAAAGAAGTCTACCGTCTTCAGCTTTGTTATTTTTGAGCCCTGTACCTTATTTCCCAGAAATATCCTCAGTAAAGCTGAAAATGCCATAAAATATATGACAAATATAAAAGATACAGCTCCCTGAACTATCATGAGATAGCTTTATCATATTTAAAATTTATATAGTAAAATATTTCACATATATTAGTTCATGTAAACCAAGTAATAGCCTTCTGTTTGTAAAACAAACATCTGCTGGAATAAGGACTAGCTCTAAGTCTATTCTTATGGTCATTCTACAATTACTGCCTCCTGCACCACGTTCTGATATCAGAAACTGCCTGAAAAATGTGTCTATTTACCTCTATTTATGAGTTTGAATTGCCCCAGATTCTGAGATCAACTAAGGTCCTAGGCAAAAGGCATATAGATTCTTCTTGCAGAATCAGATATATGGCTCAATGTTGAGGTTGCCCTGGCAGTAGATGGGTTACCGGTTATTGTAGAGTTGCCTTGTTTATAGCCCCTGGCATCCAGATCCTTAGTTGGGCCACTGTCTACCATTCTGCTAATTCCATTGCCTATTTAATTTACCTTGCGACCTAAATCATCAATTCCATCTCTAGCCCTTGGCAAGAAGGAAACAATAATTTAAGGTTTATTTGGACAAATCTCCAAGGTCTCCATTGAATCAGTCTTTTACTAACAGGCTCAGTGAAAAAGGAAGATTTGCCATGTTGGTATGTTTCACATGGTGCTATCAGAAGACAAAAACTAAACGGTGCATGAACATATCTGGGAGTTAAACATTACATTTCAGACACTGCATGCTTTAAGCACAAATGCATTGGCCAGACCTGTGGAAATATGGAACGAGTGTTTTAGCAAGGAATTGCCACTCTGTGTGGTATTCACTCATTAGCCAGCAGGAACAACTACAGAGGATGGATGATCCAATTATCACTTCTCAGTCTTCCTATTATGCCATGCATCAGTAGCATTTGACACAACTGATCACCATCAGCTATCCCTGGATTATTGTGATAGCCTCCTAACTGGTGTCTCTATTGCAAGTACCATTAGTTTGTCTAATGAAATTGGATGATAATTGTACAGAATCTTGCAAAGAGCTAGAGAATGATGATTAGCAAGCAGGGAAAATAAAACGGGCAATGAAATTAACAGGATAGTAGAAAGCGACTCAACTAAGGTTCTAGACACCAGCGCGGGGAACACAGGAGCTACATAAAAGTATGTGCCCATCTGCAGCCAGGATGATCACAGACAATGAACCTGAGTATGTCCCACCTATCCATCATTCTGAATCTTCACACTTGGACCCATAAAAAAATAATATATTTTAATCAAATTGTTTATACACACAGAGGTGCACAAAAACTATTTGTCCAGGACTGAACACACCTTATGGGCATCCCTTACTGAAATCCTGCTTCAGTACAATAAAGAAAGACACATTTTAATGACTTTTCTACATATAGTGGGCCTTCCAGCATGCTCTACACTGCTGGTACCTGGCCTAATACCCAGATATCTTTCTTTCCATTTCTATATATATATATATATATACACACATACACACACACATATACACACATACACACACACACACACACACACTTTAAGTTCTGGGATACATGTGCAGAACATGCAGGTTTGTTCCATCGGTATGCGTGTGCCATCGTGGTTTGCTGCACCCATCAACCCATCATCTACATTAGGTATGTCTCCTAATGCTCTCCCTCCCCTAATCTCTTACCCTACAACAGGCCCCAGTGTGTGATGTTCCCCTCCCTGTGTCTATATGTTCTCATTCTTCAATTCCCTCTTATGAGTGAGAACATGCGGTGTTTTGTTTCTTGTTTTTGTGTTAGTTTGCTGAGAATAATGGTTTCCAGCTTCATCCATGTCCCTGCAAAGGACATGAACTCATCCTTTTTCATGGCTGCATAGTATTCCATGGTGTGTATGTGCCACATTTTCTTTATCCAGTCCATCATTGATGGGCATTTGCGTTGCTTCCAAGTTTTGCCATTGTGAATAGTGCTGCAATAAATGAAAAAATGCTCATCATCACTGGTCATTAGAGAAATCCAAATCAAAACAACAATGAGATACCATCTCACACCAGTTAAAACGGCAATTATAAAAAAGTCAGGAAAATACAGATGCTGGTGAGGATGTGGAGAAATAGGAATGCTTTTACACTGTTGGTGGGAGTGTAAATTAGTTCAACCATTGTGGAAGACACGGTGGCAATTCCTCAAGGATCTAGAACCAGAAATACCATTTGACCCAGCAATCTCATTACTGGCTATATACCCAAAGGATTATAAATCATTGTACTGTAAAGACACATGCACACTTATATTTGATGCCCAGATATCTCAAGTCCATTGTATTTGCTGCTCCTGAAAAGCTCTTCCACTAGGTATCTAGAGATGTCATTCCTCATCTTCTTCAGACTTTACTCACATGTCGCCTTCTCAGTGAAACCTTGCCTTGATCATCTTATTTAATAATGAAACTATCTCCATTCTTTCTATGACTTCTCCTTACCTTCTTTTTCTGTTTAGTCCTATCACCATTTTACATATTTATGTATTTATTGTCCTTGTTTCCTTGTCAATATAGAAGCTCCACAAAGACACTTTTCTTCATTTACTGCTGTACCCAGTTAATTAATCAGATACTTGTTGAAGGAATGACAGGATATTTAATACATGAATAGTGAATCAATGATGGCTGGACTGAAGTGCTTTGAAGTTTCCATTCAACTGTACAATCTTTTATAAATTATCACTTATAAAATCCAAAGTATATATTGATTTCCTTCTAAAAAGGTCTTAAATTATAATCAGAAATAAAGTTAAAAATATTTAAGCAATATGTATGGTATGTGATTTGCAGATCTTCCATTTTCTACAGTCATGAGTCTTCTATCTATGATCTTAAAACCTTGAAAAGAAGCATTCGATTCCAAAAGTGTTAGCCCATTGGTTTTTGTCTTATTTCATAATATCTAATGCATTTTCCTTCTATTTCTGGGACTCATCTTAAATTAGCCTCTTGTTAAATCACATTGCCATCCTCTCCTTACATTTTTGACCTACTCAGGTTGATTTCAATTTCTTTTATTGTGATCTAAAACCTCCTTGCCCTAACTCATATTGTATTATTACCGTCATATCTGTAAAAGTATCTTTCTATTGTGATAATCTTATAATAATGGTTAGTGATATTTTCTATGAAGGATATTTGAAGAAAAAGTGCATTATGATGAAATGTATGTAAAACCTGGCAAATATTTTCTCAATAAGGGAAAATAAACCACCAAAAATCATTGTCTTTGAATCCTTTCTTTTTGCCTCAGAGCAAAAAACATGCATTTGCAGTTCTCATGACATTAAAAAACTACTTCAGAGTGTCAGCTTACATTATGCATTTCAAGTACAAAATTTGGTCCACTTTTTCTCCCTTGGCACAGTTGAGACTGGCATAAATCAACTTGAAGAAACATGTTCTAACTTTTCTAAAATTTAAGATTAATGTTGGCAACAAAATCTAATTTCAGACTGATTTTTGAATTCAAGCTTGCACAGGGGAAAAAAAAACCCTTCAACTGAAAAGTGCATTGTATTTAACTGCGTTTCTAAGGATGTGATTTATTTATGCAGGTGACTTTCTAATACTTCTAATTCCTACAGTCTGTAGAATCTGTAGAATTTGGACCCTAAGCCTTTCAGCAGTGGTAATCCTTTGCCCAGTCCTAGCCACACTTGGTCTCTCATGTAACCAATATCATCATTTCAAAGACAAATAGACCACACCAATGAAAAGATCTGTGGTCTTCTACCTAGAATGTACGGGATTGAACCACTTCTTCCTTATTGTATTATTTTTATGAGTAAACTACTTAAAAATACATAGATTAGAAAATTGGAGGGCTAATCATCTATGTAATATTCCATATATAAAACTAGTAATAATCACAGCTAATATCTTGGCATAGCAGTTCAGTTTGAATTCTGTTATCAGACTAGCCTATCTTTTAGTTACTGTGTAACCTTGAGTAAATTTGCAAACTGTGCTTCAATTTCCCCATCTGTAAGATGAGAACTAAAGTAGTGTTATTTCTAATTAAGTGTAAACCATTAAAATAGTACTTGGCACTTAGTACAAACTCAATAAACATAAGCCATGAGTAATTCTATTGCTTGTGATTTGACATTATGATTTTTGTAAGCATTTATTTATTTTTATAATGTATTGCTTTTACAATTGGTTTAAGTATTGTTTTTAAAAAAGATTATACTTAACATTACAAGATAAATTAGAAAAGTAAAATTAGTCTGTTTAAAACCATTCTGCCAATCTCTCGAAGAGTCTAATCTACTTACACTTAGAGTAATTACTAATAAGGAGGGATTTACTTCCATCATTTTGCTATGTGTTTGTATATGCCTTACCTCTTCTTGGTTCCTCATTTCCTGCATTACTACATCTTTTGTGTTTAATTGGTATTTTGTAGTGAAATGTTTAATTTCCTTCTCATTTTCTTTTGTGTATATTCTATAACTATTTTCTCTATGATTACCAAGAGGACTGCATTTAACATCCTAAAGTCACAACACTGTAATTTGAATTTATACAAGCTTAACTTCAATAAAGTACAAAAACTCTGCTCATTTACATCTCTGTTACCATCCCTTTAGGTACTGACATCACAAAACTATATCTTTATACATCCTGTGTCCAGAAATGTAAACTACTAACTGATTTTTTAAACGCACTATTTTAAAAATGCACTGAAATTACGTGGAAAATAGGTGGAGTTACAAGCTGTATTAGTCCGTTTTCATACTGCTATGAAGAAATACCTGTTGCTATAAAGGAATACCTGAAGCTGGGTAATTTATAAAGCAAAAAGGTTTACTTGGCTCATTGTTCTTCAGGCTGTACAGGAAGCATGTGATATCGTATGGCTGTGTTCCCACCAAATCTTATCTTGAATTGTAATCTTCATGTGTCAAGGGAGAGAGGTGATTGGATCACAGGGTCGGTTTCGGTCCTGATATTCTCATGATAGTGATAGTTTTAAATTGGAGATGAATAACTAACATCTCAATAGAAGAGGGACAAGTGATATAAGGACAATCTTATGCAAGAACTCTTTAAAGCATACAAAATGAGGATGGGATGTAAAAGAAATCATGCTTATACAATTACACTCACCCCTCCCCCTGCACACACACACAAACAATAAGAACATCACATTATTCACGGTTGCCTACAATTCTATAACTATGTAGTATTCTTTGACATTAAAAAGAGGCAGTTAAAGTTTTACTTCATCCTTCTGTGTAGCAACTTACGTATTGGTATAAATATATATCTGCTATTTTTTAACTAGCTCAATGGGTATCTGAAGCAGTAGTAACGATTCAGAAATGTTAGAGCTACAAGTGACCCATAGGCCCATTTAGTCTGGTACTAATTCTACTGACAGTAATAAAATCCCAGAAAGCTAAAGACATTGTCCAGAGAACTTGTGAAACACAGAGTGGAACCAGTCACCAATTCCCTTACTTAATGGTAGAGCACCATACCCAATGCCCTGGCACCATGCCTTGTGAAACTACTTGAACTTGGAGAAGTGTAAGTAAAAGCTTATAAATTATGACTATTTGAAAGTAAAGAGTGAAACAATCCAAAGAAGCAAAGTGCTTGGCATATAAGGAAAATAAAAGAAAAATAAACTATAGAAAATTTCAAGGTAAGCTCTGAAATGATATCAAAAGGAGAGTTTTTAATTGAGTAAGATACCAAAGGTGCCCACTGAAACATAGCAGCACCACTAAGGGCCTCTGGCAGCAATGAGAGAAGCACAGCCTCAGACAGACTCTCATCTTGAATCATGAAGACTGAGTCAAACAGGCCAAGCTGTTCAGTGAGGAAGAGAAATGATGAATGACTAGATAGATTCATCACCAAGGTCCTCTGTGGACAGCCTCAGAGTGTGTTCACTCTTCAAATGGAAATAATAGATTACATGGAACTCCCACATAAAAGGACATACAATATATAACAAAGAAAAACAATGAATAATCAGTGAAATCATAATAATGAGATCTACTTTACTGGTGGTGTGTATATTACTGCTTAAGTCCAAACTCAATATCCAGGACTGTCACTGGAATATAATTTCTCATGTTTAAAAAAAAAAAAAAAGGTCAGACAACTTTTCAGTAATTTATCTCACACATTTAGAATATTGTATGAATTACCTTCTATAATTTATTCAATTTTAAGTAAACTGTAAAGTATGATCTTTTCAAGGTTCTAACATTAATGAAACATCTGCAGAGAAACAGCCCTTTCTGCACATCTGGCAAAGGTAAAATTCATGCTCTGTCTAGTCTGTCAAAACGGAATGAAATTGCCCAACATTCGCAGAGCCTGGAGCAAGAGTACAAATGGAGGCCCATGGACCATATGTCTGTCTATAACAGCATAAATCAAATGAAAACTGCTTAATAAAAATACTCCACCCTCCTACATTGCTAACCGCACCTTCAAAACACTAAAATGTAAAATATTTAATTAAAAGTCAATGAAATATCAAAGATAGTGTATTAAATTACTATAGAACATATATCATCCTACAGACGTGCTGGTAATGTTTGGAAGAGCTATAAAAATATATATAAAATTCAGAAGTTAGGTCTGAATTGTGTAGAATTATACAATAAAATTTACTTTTATTGCCTTAATTTTAGCACAATAGCTAATTATAGTATTATAATTAATGTTTTCATAACTTTAATTCTCATGATAAGAACAATCTAAAGGATTAAAAATAACATGTAAATATATTCATTATAACAAATTTAAGTATAGTTTCATCAGAAATGTAAACTAAAGTGAAAATAAAAACAAAGTAGTAAAATCATTTTACATACTTGTTAAAACTTAATTTTTCTAAAATATTCAAAATTATATATCAATATTTACAGGAAAATATATTTACAGAATATCAAATCTAAAATAAATAACTTTAAAATTATCTGTGTTTTATTTAATTTGGAAAATTTAATTATGCTTATTTTATCCTTTTATAAACATACTCCCAATTTTGCAAATCAGCAATAGGAAAGTGTCAACACTTTACACTGCAGTGACCTGTCCTCTTAAATGATTGATTCAAAAACCTATAGAGTGCCATAGTGTAATTACGAACTTCAAATCTGACTAAATGAAACAAGTAACATGGGATTCTTTTTACCCTAAATACTTCAGGGAAAAACTCAAAATATGATTTTTAAATATTTAGGAAAAATTAGTTCTATTCTCACATTAAGACCCCTAGTTGACAGCGACTTTTCTAAGATCAGGGGTTATAATCATGTCCCCTGCTTTCTGGGTGGTACTGTTTTTAACCTGACCTCATAGGAAGTCTCACCAATTCCATTTACACTGTTTTGCAGCCACTGAAAATTTGTAAAGAACAAACCAAAAATTTCAGTGACGATCGCGTTCACTGTTATATCAATTCCTAAATCCTAAACTGTTTTTAACCTTACCTTACAGGAAGTCCGACCAATTCCATTTACAATTTTGCAGTCACTGAAAGTTTGTGAAGAACAAACCAAAAATTACAGTCAAGATTGTGTTCACTATTATATCAATTCCTAAGTCCCAGGGTCCCAGAGAATAACTGATAATTAAAATATTTTTAAAATACCACAGAAGTACTTATATCAAAAAATAAGGTTTTTGTTTGTTTGTTTGTTTTGTTTTGTTTTAGCTGTGAAGGATGAAACCAACATACCATTTATACCTCTAAATGCTTTCAACGAAAGAGTCTTCCAAATAGCAAGTGTAATTGTGGTCTGGATAAGCAGGGAGAAGGCAGGATAAAGGGCTGCCTGGATGAAAACTGGAAACACATTTTCACAATGCACCAAGTCCTGGATAGTCTCACGGATCAACTTACTCGTGAGCCTAATCATAACTAAGCTTTGAACTCACAAACTAATATGTATTCAGTAAAAGCAATTCAATATTTTTCTCAATATCGTTACTGAGTGACACAAACAAATTGATTCTCAGTGGAGTAAGAGATTAGCTCTCGAGTTTTATATTATAGTGTTAAGACAGAACGAGGCCCGGGAATCTTGTCGCACAAGGCTGATAGTGCTGATAATGGTTGAGAAATGTTCCCCTTCCTCACTGATCTCTAATTTCTTTGTTCTTTTCCAACCTTCTTTAGTGTACCCTCCTCCCCTTATTTCTCTATCGTCCTGTCAAGTTTTCTATGTTCTCAATTTCAGTTTGGCAGCATGTTTGCGTCAGAGTGGTTGCAAGTGATGGAGGACTCTGTGGAGCCCGCGGGACATCCGCCCTCTGGCCGGGTTCCTTAGAGCGCTGCTCCACTGTCGCCAGGTCTCAGGGCTGGTAAGTCTGTGTGCAGACACGCCTGCATGCGTAGCCGCGACTGAATCACGGGTTCGTCATGAGTTCTTTTGCATGATATCAGTGACCACCAAAATCTCACCGCAGTTTCCCCAAGGCTGAATTTATTCATCTCAAAAAACAGCATCAGGAATATTCTAAGACTTTTACTACACAGAGGAACTGGCGAGGCAGTAAAATCGTTTTATTTGAAATAACAATAAAAAGCCAAATTGGAGTGCAGCTAGAAGGGATTAGACCACCACAAAACTAGCCGTACTGGAATTGTTTCCAAGAATGTTAACAATCTATTGGGAGACAGTATGTTTTCTGGAACCAAAATCGAAGGTGGGTGGGCAGAAGAATAGGCAAGTAAAGGCAGCCATGAGGAAACTGAAATTTCATCACCTTGAGCACGGTATTTTTGAGTATTAACTATGCTTGGCATGCAAAAAGCAGTTAAAAGTCTAATAACCAAGTGTGAACTTCACGCACCTAAATCTCCTGTGATAGTTCTGGACAATACTTGGCAATCCACTTTGTAAATGGGTTTTAAACAAGTACTCATAATGATGAAACAATATAGAGGACAAATTGCGGTTAAGAAAAGCATGCTGTTGATGTCAAAAGAAGCCAGCCCGTTACCGTAATTCCAGCAACACATTGACTGTGGTCCTGGCCACAGGCAAATTTCTGATGCCTGCTTTTTGAATTATCACCCAGGATGCCTTGGAGAAATGTGGTAACTTTGGGTATGTTAACACGTCCATAAATGAATTCAGTTAGAAGAAGAGACACTTGGGAATGTAGAATATAAGCCTGATGTGTTGACGTGTATTGAAAAGGAACAAAAAGGACAATAGTTATTTATTTTAACAACAAACTGTGATACCAGACAACACTCTTACTTTTACCTCATTCTGTTCCATGGCCTAGGCCTTCCTTTATTTTTAGTTAATTCCTACATGCGTGCACTTTAATTCAAAATAAATGCTATATCACTCAGACTGACAGGTTTGTTCAGAAAAACACTGTATGTTCTTTTTAAGATTGGAGTCACTATTTAAGTAGCATTTATTGAACACTTAATTTTCCTCAGCACTGTATTAGACAACCACTGTGAACAATGGCGAATGATACATATTATGCTCTTGATAAATTGATACCATATTTGAAAGAGAAGATTATATGTGTATTGAAATAAAAATATCCACATAATTATTGTAAGTCAAGCGAACAGTTTAGGTAGCAATGTTGGAGAAATTCAAAGCGAGAAGACTGAGCAGAGCCCCCAGGCTGAGGATTTCCGTTGAGAGGTGAGATGGTGATGATACTCAGGAGAGGTGAATTTGGGGCCAGACACATCTGAGCTCAAAGTCCAATTTTGTTCCTTACTTAACATCTGTGTGTGTGTGTGTTAGTTTCATCTGTGAAACAAAAACTGTAACAATTCCCAACTTTGTAATTGCTGAAAGCACTGAGTGGATTAATGTAGAATGCTGACTCTTAGTAAATATTTAAAATATGTTTTAATAAAGGAATAGTAGAGGATAACGTTTAAAAGGAAGTATGGGTGGGGAGTGGTGGCTCATGCCTGCAATCTCAGCACTTTGGGAGGCCAATGCAGGTGGATCGCTTGAGGTCGGGAGCTTGAGACCAGCCAGGCCAACATGGTGAAACCTAAATATACAAAAAATTAGCCAGGTGCCGTAGCATGCCCTGTAGTCCCAGCAACTTGGGAGGCTGAGACATGAGAATTGCTTGAACCCAAGAGGTAGAGTTGCAGTGAGGGGAAATAGCGCCACTGCACTCCAGCCCGGGAGACAGAGTGAGACAGAGTGAGACTCCATCTCAAAAAAAAAAAAAAAAAAAAAGAAGTATGACATATTGCAGGTAATAAATATAGGGCAAGGGACCCTCTGACTAACACAGTCAGTTATGTACTGGGTAAACTGCAAGCAACTTCTCCCTATAATAAACTCGGGGCTCCAAGAAGAAAGGAAAATATATAAAGGCAGAAAAGAAAATAATGAAGGAACAGAATGAGGAGGAGGAAGAGAAACAAGAGGAGAAACAGAAATAGAATAATTAGAAAAAGAAGGAGACATTTTCTAAAGAATAATTTTTAGAATGACAAAAATATTTTGAATGACATTGAGACAAAAAAATCTCATAAGAATTTTAACTTTCTGTTAGAAAATATTTATTAATCTATAATTGTGGCCTGAATACATTAATAACTCTATAATTATAATATAATTAAGATAAACAAATAGGTGAGAATTAGTCACTACTACAAAAAGATGTACTTTAAGAAGAAAAACTGTCCCAGAAGGAATAAGATCTGAGATGCAAGAATAAATAAATCATAAGCAGAGAAGCTTGTTAATACAGTGCGTAAGTAAATCCAAAGCAACTGTGCCTTCAAAATTAATACTATTGCTGCTACTATTATTTATTATTGTCACTAGCATTGTTAATTTGAGAGTTTTAGAAATGAGAGTTAAAATTTCTAGTGTCACTACTGTCATGTAACAAGCTTAGAAGTTACCACTCTTGTTCTTTCTACAAAAAAAAATGTCAGAACAAACTGAAAATGGTTGACTTTTCTTGAGCTTATCAGAGAACTGAGGTTGCAGGACAAACCAACATCCTAAAAACTAGAGAAGCTAATACAGATAGTCATAGCAGGTATCTGCTTACCTAGAGCAGAAGCTGCTGGAGCCTTAAGCTGCTAAGAACATTACACGGTAATTTTGGTGAATTGCTAGAAGCTGGCTGTGGACTAACCTTAGGGTATGAAATCCCCAGGGCTGTAGTCTTAGTGGGTCTCCTACACTTTTCTCCAGATACCTCACCAGGTTCTCAGAATAAAAATCCTGGAAAAATATTCTCTAGGCTGTGGCAGCAAGAAAGGAAGAATAATCATTGTGAAATTATGTCCAGAGCATTCTCCATAAAAGAGGTCGGTCTAAGGGAAAAGATTTGCCAGAGCTTTATTGTAGTTAAGGGAAAGTGTTTCTCCCATTCCAGCACCTCTAGATGTCCTTTCTTATCTAGGGGGAGAGAACATCTACAACACTGAAGAAATACCTGTGAAAGCCACAGCCCACGACACAGATCCTTAAAAATACTGAGATGTGATGATAGGATTATACAACACTCCCACTCACTGACCACCACACCGGCCAGCCTCCAGTATATTAATAGTGGATTCCAGCTAAACAACTGCAAGACACAAACTCTCTGCAAGGAGGAATACTTAGGGAAGCTTAAAGTTCAAAAGAAATACAAAACAAAGGCAATAGATGAATTTGGAGCCTCTGGAACTAACAGCTATAGTAAATATTAAATATATCCAAACTCTTAGCCCCACTAACAAAAACTCTCACACGAAAATCCAGCAGTCCATATTATTCATACACATTCAGTTTTCAACAAAATTATGACATGCCAAAAAAAGAAAAATCAGACTTAGAAGAGATAAAACAAGCATCAGAACCATGCTAAGGTATGACACAGGTTTTAAAATTATCAACAAATTTAAAATAACTAATTAATATGCTAAAGTCCCCAAAGAAAAAAAGTAGACAATGTGCAAGAGCAGATGGCTAATGTAAGCAGAAAGATGGAAACTATAAGAAGAAATCAAAAAGACGTAGAAATAAAAACAATATAATGGAAATGAAGAATGCCTCTGATGGGCTCATTAGAAGACTAGACATGACCAGGAAAGATCAGTGAGTTTGATGGCACGTCAGTGGAAACATCCCAAACTCAAATGTAAAGAGAATTTTTTTCTGTGTTTTATTGGTATTTTTTAAATGGAATATCCTATTGCTGTGGATATTTTTTAAAAGATATAATATCCATTATATCTTTTAAAAAATATAGACATGGTGGTCCCTGTCTACAGTCCCAGCTACATGAGATGCTGAGATGGGAGGATCATTTGAGTCTAGTAGATTGAGGCTGCACTGTTTATGACTGCACTCCAGCCTGGACAACATAGTGAGACTCCATCTTTAAAAAGTCTTTTAAATAAAATATAATATAATATATAGAATGCATATAATACATATACATATAATATATATGTAATATATGTGTAGAATGCATGTAATTGCAATACAAGAAAGAGATGAGAGAACAAAGTAGAAGTAATATTGTAATGAGAGCCATAATTTGCTACATGAGATGTAGCAAATATAAATACAAACATCCTCAATTAAAAAAAAAAATTAGCAGAACAAATCCAACAAGGTATAAAAACAATTATATGCCATAACCAAATAAGAGTTATTCCAGGTATATAAGGTATACAAGGGTATATAAGGGTGACTTAACATTCAAAAATCAATGTAATCCATCACTTTGACAAGCCAAAGAAGAGAAATCATATGATCATATAAACTGATACAGAAAAAAGCATTTGAAAAAATCCAACACCTATATATGGCAAAACATTTCAGAAAACTGGGAGTAGAGGAGAAATTCCTCTGCTATAACTAACATCTTACTAAGTAGTGAGAAATTGGATTTTGTCTCCCTAACATCAAAAACAAGACACTCCTTAAAAAAAAAAAAAAAAAAAAAAAGAAGGGAGAGATGAGATCTTACCATATGACACAGGCAGCTCTTGAACTCCTGGCCTCAAGAAATCCATCTACCTCAGCCTCCTGAGTAGCTGGGACTACAGATACAAGCTACCTGGCTGTCTTACCACTCCTTTTAAACATTGTACTGAAAGTCCTGGCTAATACAATAAGACAGTAAAAGAAAATAAAACTTATACATATTGGAAAAGCAGAAACAAATCTGTCTTTTTTTCAGAAATAACATGATTGTCTATGTGGGAAACCCCAAAGAATCTACAAAAAACTTCTTGGAACTAATTAACAAGTATAGTGAGGCCACAAGAAAAAAGGTTAATATACAGAAGTTATATTTGCTTTCCTATGCACTAGCAATGAACAAATGGAATTTAAAATTAGAAACATAATACCATTTACAATAGTAATCAAAAAATGAAATACTTTGTTACAAATCTAACAAGAAATGTACAAGATCTATATTGGAAAACCATAAAACTGGAATGAAAGAAATAAAAGATGTAAATAAATAGGGAGATAAACTCTATTCATGGTTGTATGTCAATATCATTATGATGTCAGTTCTTCCCAACTTAATCTATAGATTCAATGAAATTTTCATTAAAATGTCCTCAAGCTATTACATGGACATCTACAAATTGATTCTAAAGTTCATAGGGAAAGTCAAAAGACCTAGAATAATCACAAGCACTGAAAAAGAACAAAACTGGAGGGCTCATACTATCTGATTTCAAGATTTATTATAAAACTATAGGAATCAAGACAGCATGAAATTGGTGACAAAATAGACACAGACCAATGGAACTGAAAGAGACAGGCTAGAAATGCACCCACAGAGATATAGTTAACTGATCTCTGGCAAAGGAGGAAAGGCAACTTAGTAGAGAAAGCCTAGTCTTTTCAATAAATAATGATGAAAAAAATGGGAACCCGTATGCAAAAAATGAAATAGACAAAGTCATTTCACATATCACAAAAAATAACTCAACATAGATCATATACATAAATGTAAAATGCACCATTATAAAAATTCTGGAAGAAAACATCAGAGAAAATTTATGTGAACTTCAGTTTCATAATACATATTCTAATATCATTCTTCAGTACCAAAAGCACGGTTCCTGAAAAAAAAAAAAACTTTCATGAGTTGAACTTTATTAAAATTCAAAACTTCTGCTCTGCAAAAGATGCTATTAAGATAATCTAATGTTAAATTTCAGACTGGAAAATAAATCACAAAACACATATCTAATAAAGGACTTGTATCCAAAACATTCAAAGAACTCCTAAAACTCAAAAATAAAAGAACAAATAGCCCAATTAGTGAATGGGCAAAAAGATCAGAACAGATCACCACATAACATGTGCAGATGGCAAGTAAGTATATGAATAGTTGCACTACACCATTCATCATTAGGGAACTGGAAAATAAAACAATGAGATTATCACACCTATTAGAAAGGCTAAAATTGGAAGGGGAAACAAAACCTGACATTACCAATTACTGGTTAGAATGCAGAGCAATAGGAACTCTCATTCACTGCTAGTTAGAATGCAAAATGTACAGTCATTTTGGAAGACACAGTGGCAGTTCCCCATGAAACTGCCAAGCTATATGTCAATGCTATATATCAATCACACTCCCACGAATTTGCCTAACCGATATGACAATACATGTCCTGTATACAACCCATTTATAGCAGCTTTATGCATAATGGCCAAAACCCAGAAGCAACCAGAAAGCCTTGGAAAATGTCTGATTCTATTAATGGAAGTTGGGTAGGAAATATTAGAGATGGGTTTGGAGTATCTTATAATGCTGGGAAGTAAAGAAGTATTCAAACAAACAAAAACAAAATCCCCCACAATGATTGGGGCATGTCAATGGGACACAAGAGACAACTAAAACAGCTACCAATGGCCAAAGATGAAAAAGTCTGAGCAACAAGATAAAAAGTAATATTGAATTATAATTCCAAGTATAATATAAACATCAGAGAGTGCATGCTGATATAATACATTGATTAAATAAACAGGGATAAGAGAGAAATCTCCCTCCTAGATTAACTTCAAATAATTTATGTATACTCTGCCTTCCCAGAGAAGAGAGCATTAGTTCCTACTCCTTATGTGTGTACTGTATATAGTGACTTCCTTCCAAAGATTACAGTATGTAAAGGAGGCAAGGGAGAAACTTTACAGTTGAAAAAATCTCCCTCAGCCAGATGACAAAGTTAATCTTCTCTTCAGTAGTAATAAGTCATGTTTACAGTATGCACTCCTGATTTGTAATAAAAATGAGGTCAGGCATAGCAGCTCAGACCTGTATTCCCAGCACTCTGAGTGGCTGAGGCGGGCAGATGGCTCGACCCCAGGAGTTTGAGACCAGCCGGTCCAACATGGTGAAACCCCATCTCTGTGAAAAATAAACAAAATTAGCTGGATATGGTGGTGCACACCTGTAGTCGCAGCTACTCCAGAGGCTGAGGTGGGAGGATCACTTGAACTCCGGAGGCAGTCTTCAGTGAGCCATGTTTGTGCCACTGCACTCCAGCCTGGGCAACAGAGTGAGACCCTGTCTCAATCAATCAATCAATCAATTGGTCAATAAAAATGACATTTTATCTGTGTGTTGTTTTTCTAAAAAAAAGTCATAACCCCAGTTTAATCATGAGAAAAATATCATATGAGTCCCAAATGTGACAAAGGACATGAATATTTTCAAAACAATCTTGAAAATAAAAAGAGAGGGCTTACACTAACCAATTTCCAGCCTCTGATGCCTATGATAATCAATACACTGTGTCATTGGCATCAGTATAAAGATCTACAGACAGGAATAGGGACTTTGTAAATAAATCCACATTTCTATGGTCAAATGATTTTCAGTAAAGTCATCAAGATGATTTAATGGTAAAGACAACCACTACTCATTTAAAAATTAAATTAAATTAATACAACCCCTCTGATCCTAACTCTTACCAGTCACAAACATTAAGTACAAGTAAATCATGGACATTAGTAATATAAGAGCTGAAAATATAAAATTTCTAGAAAAAAATAGGAGAAAATATTTTAATATTAAATTTATTTAATAGAACATAAAAAACCAAACTTTAAAAGAAAAAATGGTTAAAGAAGACTTCATAGAATTTTAAAACTTTTGCTCTTCAAAAGGTTCAGTTAAAAAAACAAAAAGACAAGCTACAGACTGGGAAAGCATATCCAGAATATGTACAAATCTCTCATGACTTAATAATTTAAAAAATGCAAATAAAAAATGACAGATCAAAGATTGTTTTGAATATACTTATATCCTTTGTCTTTGCATATACATTTTAAAGTTATTTTGTAAATTTTTAAAATAACACCTTCTATTTTTTAATTGGATTTTTTAACTCCATGAATCAATTGGAGAAACAACTTCTTATTTGCGTCTTCTATCAATGAACCTGGTATACGTCTCAATTGATTTAGATCTTTTAACATTTCTCTTTGCAATGTTTGGCAGCTGATAGCTATGTACCATAAGTTCTTATTTTAAGATCAAGCACATCCTCTTCTTTGTGACTGTGACTTACTTAGAAACTAGGAAAATTGTCTTGCAGAATATCCGTCATCTAGAATTGCTTACCCTCTTGAAATACTGTTTAGCTTATTGTACTGACATATTTTCCGTGAGATGAATTTTATGTCTTATAGTTTGATAAATTCAAATTAAATATATTTGATGGAAATCTCATAAGTGATGGTGTGTGCTTTGTATAGCATTGAATCAGAAGACATACAGTATCTGACTGACACACCATTAGTGATGGTAAGTGTTACCCTCAGATTAGCTTGTGGGAGGCTAATTCCTATACTGCATCATTAAATTTTTCCTCTTTTACCACTGTGGTGCTTTTAGGGCACTATACAAATATCCAATTCCTCATCAACCAATTGATATTCCTTTCATGGATGAATAATTACATTTGGGTTTGCAAAATTAGGCTTTCTAACTCTATCAAGATTTCTACATTTATTAGCTAGCATTCTGCTCTTAGAGCTTTGCTACATCAATTAGGACTTTTTAAACTGCTTTTTCTTATGTTGTAAGTTAATGGAACTAATTCTATTACTTATTTTAGATGCCAAGAATTATTAAGAATTTCAAGACTATCAGCTGAGCTTTAAACAAAGTACAGGGTCCTTGGAAGTGCAGAGCCCTGTGCTGCTGTTTAGGGCACATGCCTGTGAAGTCAATCGTGCCAGGGACATTGACCTCTTTGTGTATTGATTTTTCCCTTTTTTGTTTATTATAATAGCAGTGTATTGAGTAGTCACAATGGCAAGCAAGTACATTTTATATTTAAGTATAAAAAGACCTCAAGCAGCATTTATTATTTCTCAATAAATGTTTGTCCAGGAGGACTTGATTTTACTATGTGAGAGATTGCATTGTCCATTCATTTAAATCTTGTCAAATTGTCAATTTCTACTACATTTCAGGGACGATATACAGTTTATCAGTTTCTAAATTAAGCATCTATCTTATTACAATATAATATATTAACATGATTATTTTTAGTGTAACTTCTCACCTGAAGTAGGTAAATAACTGCTAGCTCTTATTTTTTGTCATCTGTTTCCAAGTGGTTTTAAAACATGTAATCATATATTTCATCAAAACATAGCATAACCTCACCCCATGGACTCAAAAACCAATGATTATTTTTAGAAGCACACAAAAGAAAACGCCTATGGCACAAGCCCTTAAACTGAATTGTGCAGATACCCAAGAATGGCATTTGGTAAACAAAACACTGAGCTCCCTTATCATCCATATCTCATTAGTGCATAAGGAAGAAATCAATTTGTAATGTGTATGCTCCTTTGAAGAATCATAAGTGCCATGCACCTCAAAGTCTAGGTAAACTTTCAATACAAAGGGAAAATATTATCTAGGTACCCTGTTCAAAATCAAAGGTTGTTGTCCACTCTGTGTGAGACAATTGGAATGGAGAAAGCTATACAGAGAGGCTGGCTTGGTAGAAAATATTTTGGAAAAAAAAAAAAAAAAAGACCGCTTAGGTCAACAGCTCAAGATAAGGCAATTTTACAGTGCCCTTCCTGCTGCTCCTCTTAAGAGTGATAACCACAGCCAGTTCATGGATAGATAATCTGTGAGGTCACACAGGGCCTCACACTTTAAAAAGACCCCATATTTTGTTCAATGCTCTGCTCTTGCATCTTGAAATTCTTAACGATTTTTGAGCAAGAGGCTCTGCAAATTCAGTAGCAGTCCTGGTGATATCGTGTACATTTGTTTTATAAAAACAGGTCAATATGGAAACATCAATCTAATGATGAACCATAAGTAATTGGATATTAAATAGTAAAAAGCACAGTAAAATCAAATACAGACAGGTATTTTATTTATTTATTTTTATTTATTTATTTATTTATTTTTTATTTATTTTTTATTATTATTATACTTTAAGTTTTAGGGTACATGTGCATAACGTGCAGGTTTGTTACATATGTATACTTGTGTCATGTTGCTGTGCTGCACCCATCAACTCGTCAGCACCCATCAACTCGTCATTTACATCAGGTATAACTCCCAGTGCAATCCCTCCCC
>NW_012100209.1:2056486-2074775 GCF_000951045.1 Mandrillus leucophaeus | reverse complement strand
GGCAAAGACTTCATGTCTAAAACACCAAAAGCAATGGCAGCAAAAGCCAAAATTGACAAATGGTATCTCATTAAACTAAAAAGCTTCTGCACAGCAAAAGAAACTACCATCAGAGTGAACAGGTATTTTATTTATAAACCTTCATATAGTCTGGTTTTATCTTAGGGTTGCATAGAACACAACTTTCAACATTCTTTCTAAGATGTTGGTTTTGCGATAACATATCTGCAGCACCAAAAGTGCTAAAGGATTATGGCAAAAGCCCCGTTGTCATCCTGAAACTGTATTTAATTGCTGCAGGAATTAAACAGGCTTTGACAACATTTTATTATGTCTGTAACCATTACAGTGAGCACTCTGGTCCGTTTTCCATTCCCTTTTTATAGATACAAACACTCGAACAAAAAAAGATTTCACTTTGTATTTTTGTGAAAAAAATACATAACAATAATTTATGGAAAGAGAGCAATACCTAACCAACAGCATCACAGTGACAAAATGAGGGGATTCACTATTACACACAGAGAAGGTGGAGCTAAGTAACATGGGCATGAAAAATTTAATGAGAAAAAAGAATCATGACAGAACACATGAAATACACCGAATTAGGATCATATGATGTGCAGTGAAGACTGGAAATCTCCACATTCCTTGACTCATTGTGAAGTTTAATTCAAGATCATGAGAGGAACAGAAATGTTTAGGACAGTGCCAAGCACATACCTGCTTTTTAATACTTGGTGAGCATTTTCTCTCAAACTTCAACGCAGTCTCCTGGTAAATGAGGCTGGATGGGATGGACCTGCAAGAATCTTGAAGCAATAAAGGCAGTCTGCTATTTCTTTGGTCCTTTTCTTCTAGGCTCGTATCAGAATCTCAGCTATTTAAATGTGACTATTTCACTCCAAAAAAAAAAAAAAGGAGAGAGAGAGAAAAAAAACTAAGTCCAAGAAAAGACCAGGAAGACAAGTTTTGAAAGAAAGTTGTTCCTAAGGTCTGACTCAGCTTTTTCGTCTTCTGAGCCAGCCTCTTATTTTTAGGCTGCCTGGAATAGGGCTCCTTAAAAGAAGTTCACACCCCACTACATGCCTGGGAAACAAGTAACTCAAAAGGTGCAATTAAGATAGCCCGGAGTCTTTGATGTTCCTTGGCTTGCGAATCATCACCATGATCTCTACTTTCATCTTCACATGGTGTTCTCCCGATATGCATGTCCGTGTCCAAATTTCTTCTTTTTATAAGGACACAAGTCATAGAGAATTAGGGTCCACCCAGATGACCTCATTTTACATTGATTACCTCAGTAAAGACCCTATTATCTCCTAATAGGGTCACATCCCTGGCTACTAGGAATTAGGATGTTAGTGTATGAATTTGGATGGACACATCAATCCATAACAAAGGTCAGTATAAGGCCCTTCTGATTTACATTAACAAGAATAAGCATAGTAAACCGCCTTTGTAATGTGCTATAAGCCGAAAAACATTTATTAGTGGTTGCAGGTGTGTTTTTAGCAATAATATATGTTTGCAAAAGTAAGAGGACAGTAATGTCACTTTTAGTTTACACTGGGCTAATAGAATGGTGTGATAAATAGATTAATAATATGTTGGGTGTAAGAAATGAATATAAATTAGTGAAAACACTGAAGGCATAAAACATCTCTTTACACAGTACTCATCCAGCATATTCTGAAAAGCCTGAGTTAATGCTTAATTTAGAAATTGATAAATCATATGTTGTCCCTGAAATTGAGTGCAAGTTGCTAACTGGGTCTTCCTATGCTTCCTATGTAGATGTATGCAGCATCTACATATCTACATGAAGAAAGATGAGGAAGATATTTTTATTTCATGCCTTCTTTTATTTTATTTCATACTCAAAGGTTTTAGACTCTATTGACCAAAATATGAGGCAACTGACCTTCTGTTACAGAAGTGCTACTCAATGATGGTACTATAAAAAAAAATTCTCTCCTTACCCCAATTCTGTTTCCTAAATACATGCAATGGAAGTGATGCAGTTTATCTTTTAAGGTATGGTCTCTTCACTCTGCTAGATGGAATGGGAAAGACAAAACTGCAACTCTCAATGATGAGCTTATGCTCCAGTGAAGTAGACAAAGGAATCTCTGTTTGATTGTACAGAATTATTACATTTCCTTCTTGTTTTTGGTAATTTTCTACATTATGAGCCCCAGTTTCTAGAGATAGAATAAAAAGCTGATATACCCAGCTTCCTTGTAGGTTGGTATAAGCGCATGGTCCCTGTGGTGTAGGTAGAAGCGCATGGTCTTTTTTCCACCAACCATTTGCACCTAAGCAATGATCAGGCAAATACTTAGAGTGAATGAGTCACTGCAGGGCAGGGGGCAGGGGCAGGCAGAGGCACATGGAATTCCAGGGTGTCAGGGGTCGAACTCCAGTTCAGAGTGTTATATGAGTGAGTGATACTGTCAGTACCATCATTGTGAGAAGACCACATAGTGTAGTTGGGAATTGTTATTGGTTAAATAGCCTCAGGATCTATATATTTCACCCTCCCGGGAATTTCAAAACCTACCTATAATGTTGAACAATTGAACAATTCCCATGCCTTCTGATACCAGTCAGAGTGCAGTCTGTTATTTATGCCTGAGAACCTCTGAGAAATAAAGTGATCAGTTGCAAAATGCCGCATACTGTGAAAAAAAATGAATTAGCAAGAGAAAGAAGCGGTCCACAATCTGTTTTGCTCACAACTCCTCCAAGGAATTTTATTGTTTCAAATTTTAGATTCAGGTGGTATACTTGCAGCTTTATGGAAAAGAGAAACCTAGATGGATATGTTGCATAATGCTGTGATTTGGACTTCTACTGAACCAGTCACACAAATAGTGAACATAGTACCCAATAGGTAGTTTTTCAGCCTTTTCTCCTTTCCCTCCTCCCCACTTTTAGAGTCTCCAGTGTCTATTGTTTCACTCTTTATGTTTGTGTGTTCCCAATATTTGCTCCCACTTATAAGTGAGAGCATGCAGCATTTGATTATCCATTTCTGCATTAATCCACTTACAATAATGATCTCCAGCCGTAACCATGTTGCTGCAAATGACATGATTTTGTTCTTTTTTTATGGATGCAAAGTATTCCATGCTGTTTATGTACCACATTTTCTTTATTCCATCCACTGTTGATAAACACGTAGGTTGATTCCATGTCTGGGCTATTGCAAATAGTGCTGTGATAAATATATGAGTTCAGGTATCTTTTTGATAGGATGATTTAATTTCCTTTAGGCATATACCGAAAAACTAGAACAAGACAAGGATGTCCATTCTCATCACTCCTATTCAATATAGTACTGGAAGTCCTGGCCAGAGTAATTAGGCAAGAGAAAGAAATAAAATGTTATCTATATAGGAAAAGAGGAAGTCAAGTTATCGCTGTTCATTGATGATAAGATTTATAACTAGAAAATCCTAAATATTACTGCAAAAGACTCCTCGATCTAATAAATGACTTCAGTAAAGTTTCAGGACACAAAATCAATGTAAAAAAATCAATAGCATTTTAATACATCAATAATATTTAAAGTAAGAGCAGAATCAAGAATGTAATCCCATTTACAGTAGCCACGCACAAAATAAAAATACCTAGGAATATATCTAACGAAGGAGGTGAAAAATCTGTGCAATGAGAACTACAAACTACTGTCGAAAGAAATTATAGATGACATAAAAAATAGGAAAACATCCCATACTCCTAGATTGGAAGAATTAACATCATTGAAATGTCCATACTGCTCAAAGCATTCTACAAATTCAATGCAATTTCTATCAAATTACCAATGTCATCTTTTCACAGAATTAGAAAAAAAACTATTCTAAAATTCATATGGAACAACAACAGCTAAAAAGAGCCCAAATAACCAAAGTAATCTTAAGCAACATGAGCAAAGGCAAAGGGTATAACATTGCCCAACTTTACACTACAAGGCTACAGTAACCAAAACAACATGGGATTGTTACAGAGACACATAGATGAATGGAACAGAATAGAGAACCCAGAAATAAATATGCACACCTACAACTAGGTGGTCTTCAACAAAGCTGACAAAAATAAACAATAGAGAAAAGACATTCTATTCAATAAATGGTGCTGGGAGAACTGGTTAACCATATGCAGAAGATTGAAACTGATCTTTAAGAAATCACTTTTATTTTATTTTTTATTTTTATTTTTTTGAGACAGAGTTTTGCTCTTGTTGCCCAGGCTGGAGTGCAATGGTGCGATTTGGCTCACCGCAACCTCTGCTTTCCAGGTTCAAGCAATTCTCCTGCCTCAGCCTCCCGAGTAGCTGGGATCATAGGCATGTGCCACCATGCCTGGCTAATTTTGTATTTTTAGTAGAGACAGTGTTTCTCCATGTTGGTCAGGCTGGTCTCAAACTCCTGACCTCAGGTGCTCCACCTGCCTCGGCCTCCCAAAATGCTGGGATTACAGGCGTGAGCCAACACACCCAGCTTAGATCACTTTTATACTTCTTTGTAACAAAGTGTTTATATGAATTAAATATTAATTTTTATTTCCTGTGACAACACAAAGTGTCTAAATATTTATTTGTATTAAGTCATAATTTTATATATTATTAGTATACAACTAATCAAAACAATATAAAATATTCATTTGTATGTTTGTTAAATAACAGATATATATAATGTGCCTCTGAGTGAGATGAAGAGGATTTTGCTACTCTCCAGTAGTTTGCATGTAATGAATAAATAAAATATATTCTGAGAAACTCAGTAAGGGATGTCATTTTTTTCATTTTAATATCTATAAGCTTTGAGAAATCATGTTAATTGACATAAATAACTATATGGTAATTGAAAGAGTTGTATTATAGCAAATTCATTTATTTATTTGAATGTCTTTGAATTGCATGCCAAAAATGACACTGAAGGAAAACCTAATTCAATTCTCAGATGATATATTATAAAAATATTTGTTGATGATGGGCGACTATGGTATTCATGTTTTCAGTTTTTTTGTTTTGTTTTGTTTTGTTTTGTTTTGTTTTTTGAGACCGAGTCGCTCTGTCACCCAGGCTGGAGTGCAGTGGTGCGATCTCGACTCACTACAAGCTCCGCCTCCCAGGTTCACGCCATTCTCCTGCCTCAGCCTCCCAAGTAGCTGGGACTACAGGCGCCCGCCACCACGCCTGGCTAATTTTTTGTATTTTTAGTATAGACAGGGTTTCACCGTGTTAGCCAGAATGGTCTCGATCTCCTGACCTCGTGAGCTGCCCGCCTCGGCCTCCCAAAGTGCTGGGACCGCAGGTTTTCAATTTCTATAATGGACATTTTAAGAAGTATCAAATGACTATTAATTCTATGGATTGCTCATTTCCATATTTAACCTAATAAGCTCAGAACACTTCTGAAAATCAAAAGGGAATGTTTTCATGTATTACATATTTACCAGTATAGCATTTCTCATAAAATACAATGTGTGTAAAATATATTTTAATTAAAATCTTGGTGCTTCAGCATTAGCACATTCTACTTACAAAAAATATTTTTCCTATTATTTAAGTTGGTGTATCAAATACTCATTGTCATTCCAAACATACAGGTTAGTCTTACTGCATTTTAGATAACAAATTATTTTTAATTGCAGAAAAGTGTTACTAAGTTGTCTATCTCAAGAATTCCCATAAAAAACACTAAGAAAGGAACTGTAGTATGTCATAAAAGATATATTACTAAAAGCAGTCAAGATTAGAGATGTAGAAATAATTTAATCAATTTATCAATTTTTATAAATTATAAAAACAAGATATTCTGTTTTACATGCTTAATTTATAATGCAACCTCAGTAAGTAAAATTATTATTTATCATAGAGTATGATAAAAATATGTTACATCTTTAATAAACATGTGAGTACAATATGAAAGTATAATGTTTGGTTTATGGGCATAAACAACTAAAAATTTATTATAAAAATCAGTAATAACTCCAATAATTGCATAAAACATCATGATAAAACTCTTCCTATGCACTAATATGTAATATTAGAACTATATATTTGTATATAATAATAGAACATAATAGAAAAATACATCCTGTCTCATGTAACTTCTTTTTTGTTAATAGAAGTAGACAATATTAAATATTTTATGACATAAGATGAGCATTAATTATAATTAAAACAATACTTCAAGATATGATTTGACTAGGTCAGTTTTATTTACCTTATTGGTTAATATGCACTAATGCTAAAAGACATTATACGTAAGTTTTATCCTTGGATTTTATCCATTGTATATTGAAAATTTTGATAGTCTTCAAGAATATCTAGCTAGAGACTAACTATAAGAATTAGCATAATAACTAATGCTGCTTTAATACACTAAAGGTAATTTCTAAGATAAAACATTTTAGAGATGAATACAATATAAAGATTTCTGAAGATAATTGCTTGACTTTAAATATGTTTTTTAAAATGTTGTGTGCATTCAACGTCTCTCTTTTATGCTATCTTACTTTTACTCTTGGTATCCTCTTTTAAGAATGATGCACTCTTTGATTTTTTTTAAATGATTACTTATACCTGTCCACTCCACCATCTGATTACATTCAAAACTTCCTAACAGAGCCAAAATGCCGTTCTGTCGATCCTATATTTCACCATTAAGATAAATATTTATAAGAGAAGAGGCCTGCAAGATGCATGTGTCTTGTTTAAATATTACAAAAAGCTTTCTTTTTTTTTTTTTTTTCTTGGCAACCAAGTGATTTTTTCATATAACCTGGTATGATAAAATACATGGAAGTTAATTGAATTGATAGATTTCCTTAAATCTATCATTGCTGGAATATCCTTGGGAATATCTTCTACGGTTTGAATATGATTGTGTTAGAGTAAGTGGGTGAGGTAGTGAGCAATTTATCTACATAGAATAGTTGGAGAAAGGCTCACAGGCCAAGGCATGTGAAATGAAGCCTGACCTACGAAAGGGGAGCTGAGATGCCAAAAACTGGGTTGAAGAACATTTTAAGCAGAGGAAAAGTATATACGAAGGTCCTAAAGGATGAATGAACTTGGCTGGCTTAAAGATAAAAGACCAGTGTGGATGGACAGAAGCAACTGAGAAAGAGAATTGACTTTAGGTTGAGAAGGAATACAGAAGTAACTATGCGAAAAAAACAAAAGAAAAAAGTTTGCATTTAGGTTAAAATAAAAGAATTCATAGAAAAGTTTAAAGCATAAGAATCTTATAGTCTGAGTTACACTTTTAAAATGGATTAAAGACTTTAAGATATAACTCTGGCTCCAACATGAAGAATCCATTACAGGAGGCAATAGAGGAAGCATTGTGAAAGTGTTAAGTGAGAAATAATGATGTATTATTAGGCAAGGGAGATGGGCAGAGGCAGAATTGAAATTCACTTTCGAGATATAGTCAACAGGATTTGCAGATGAACTGAATTTTCTCTTTTTTTGTTTTCTTTTGTTTTGTTTTGTTTTGTTTTGTTTTTTGAGATGGAGTTTCGCTCTTGTTGCCCAGGCTGCGGTGCAATGGCACGATCTCGGCTCACCACAACCTCCGCCTCCTGGGTTCAAGCAATTCTCCTGCCTCAGCCTTCCAAGTAGCTGGGATTACAGGCAGGTGCCACCATGCCAGGCTAATTGTGTATTTTTAGTAGAGATGGGGTTTTTTCATGTTGGTCAGGCTGGTCTTGAACTCCCGACCTCAGGTGATCCACCCACTTCAGCCTCCCAAAGTGCTGGGATTACAGGCTTCAGCCACCATGCCCAGCCAGAACTGAATTTTCAAAGTATCAAAGAGAGAGAAATAGTGATGCGTACCCTGGAATCTGGATTAATGTCATGGCCATTTATTGAGATGAAAACTCCTGAAGAATGAAAATTCATAAGGAGGAATTCAATTTGAGCATGCTAATTTGCTATGAAATTAGTATAGATTAAATATCTTATTAAAAATAGATCTCGGGCCTGGCACAGTGGCTCACGCCTGTAATCCCAGCACTTTAGGAGGCTGAGGTGGGTGGATCACGAGGTCAGGAGATCGAGACCATCCTGGCTAACACAGTGAAACCCCGTCTCTACAAAAAATACAAAAAAATTAGCCGGGCATGGTTGTGGGCGCCTGTAGTCCCAGCTACTCAGGAAGCTGAGGCAGGAGAATGGTGTGAACCCGAGAGGCAGAGCTTGCAGTGAGCAGAGATCATGCCACTGCACTCCAGCCTGGGCTAAAGTGAGAGAGTCCGTCTCAAAAACAAAAACAAAAACAAAAACAAAAAAAACTCTTATATTGAATTAATAATAAAACTCAAAAGTTTAAGAAATATATCTAAATCAAAATAGTAATAAAATGTTAAAATAAATAGATGGATTAAAATCCATCTAAGAAACTCAAATAGGAACAGTGCAGTACTATTAAATATTAACACAGAATCCAAAGTAAGAGTCATCAAATCAGTAGCTATATTGCATTGACATGTTCTACTATGAGTTTTTTTGCAGCTATACTTATAATATACACCTCCTAAAAACTATTAATCAAGGACACAAAAAGTACATATAAGATAATTTGTAATATTATATTATTAACTGTAAATTTAACTTTGTTATCCACATTTTTAATATGGATATGGAGAAAAATATTGGCATATGGAGAAAAATATCCACACTGAATCACAAAGAATGTCTCAAAAAATCATAAAATGCTACATTTACAAGTATCTATTTTCCTACAAATACATACAAAATATATTTCAGTTAAAAATAAATAACAAAAACACAATCACTAAATCTCATTCACCACTATACATACTTTACAATTTAGAAATTAAAAGTATTCCATAGTAACTTTTGGATTAAAAAGATAATAAACAAATCAAATTATAGACTATGATGGAATAATTAAGTATTTCGTAGTAACAGAGGTATTTCTATTAAAATAAATGGGGAATAAGGATTCTTGTAAATAGTGTTAGTAATATTGTTTTAGAAGTTCTAGCTGTAAGGCATGAAAAAAGTCAACATTATGGCTTGTGTAAAGAATAAAATAATTTAGTGTGGAACAAATAAGTTTCTCTTATACATTTTAGGAAAGGCTTTCTATTTCAAAAATAAATAAATTTTAAATATATATATGTATGCATATCTACACGCACACACAATAAAATTGGATCTCCCTTTACAACTACATTAAAATAAACTATAAATGGATTAAATATTAAAATTTTAAGCCAAATTAAACTCCCCAACACTAAAAGTTATACAAAAAGTTAAACACTCGACTACATATAAAGTCAAAATTGTTTTAGTGTTAAAAAATTAGAAGCTACTTTAAAAGACAAACTAGTGAAATATTCAAAACTCATATAATAATTTTTGGCATACTTATTCTTTGTTAAAAAATAATTATTTTAAATATCTATTAGCCAAAAGGACAGAACATGCGGATTCAGTTAAATAAATTACAGCATAAAACAGAAGAAATAAAACTGGTTGTTAAACAAGAAAGCATATTTAATCTCACAAGTAATCAAATAAATTCATAATAAAATATTGACATCAGATTTTGGCCTATCAAATTTTCAAAGAACAAAATGTTGAAGAAACTGTGAACCTGAATTCTGATTAAATGCTGCCAAGAGTGTAAATTGATGAATCCTTTCAGGGAGGTAATTTTCTATTATGTATCAAGATTTTTTAAAATATTTAATGTGAATTTGATCCCTCATTAAGAAATTATTACTGATATGGACAATAGAAATCTATGCAATGATGTTCATATGGGGAAACATTTGTGGTATATGTGAAAACAAAGGATACTTAACTTACAGGAATATCTCACTTTATGGTACTTCACTTTATTGCACTTCATAGATGCTGCATTTTTGCAAACTGGTTTGTGGCAAGTCTGCACTAAGCAATTTTATCAGTCTATCAGTGTCATTTCCCAATGCTACACAGAGATGGCATTTGTACATTCTGGATCTCTGTGTCACATTTTGATAATTCTCACAATCTTTCAAGCTTAATTTTTATTATATCTATCATAGTGATCTGTAATCAGTGATCTTAAACTTTCTATTGTAATTGTTTGGGGGCACTACAAACCACTCCCATATAAGACAGCAAAATTAATTAATACATGTACGTGTTCTTACTGCTCCACAGACCAGTCATTCCCCTATCTATATGCTTCTCCAAGATCCTTCCTATTCCCTGGGATACAACAATATTTAAATTAGGCCAAATAATAATCCTACAATGGCCTCTAAGTGTTCAAGTGAAAGGAAGAGTCACGTATCTCTCACTTTAAGTAAAAAGCTATAAATGATTAAGTGTAATGAGGAAGACATGTCAAAAGCCAAGATAGGCTGTAAGCCGGGCCTCTTGCTCCAAACAGTTAGCCAAGCTGTGAATACAAATCAAAAGTTATTGGCAGAAATTTAAAGTGCTACTTCAATGAACACACAAATGATAAGAAAGTGAAACAGCCTTATTACTGACATGCAGAAAGTTTCAGTGGTCTTGACAGAAGATCAAGCCAATTATAACATTCTCTTGAAACGAAGCCTAACCCGGTGCAAACTCTCAATTCAGTGAAAGCCTAGAGATAGATGTGAGGAAGCTGTAGAAGAAAGTTGGAAGCTAGCAGAAGTTGGTTGATGAAATTTAAGGAAGGAAGCCATCTCCATAACATCAAAGCACAAGATGAAGCAGCAATGCTGATGGAGAAGCTACAGCAACTTATTCAGACGATCTAGCTAAGATAAATGATGAAGATGAATGCACTAAACAACAGATTCTCAATGTAGAAGAAATAGCCCTATACTGGATTTCATCTAGGTCTGTAGTAGGGAGAAGTGAATGCCTGTCTTGAAAGCTTCTAAAAACAGTTTGACTCTCTTTTTAGGGGCTAATGCTCCTGATGACTTTAAGTTGAAGTCAATGGTCGTTTACTATTCAAAAAATCCTAGAACCCTTAAGAATTATGCTAAATCTACTCTGCCTGTGTTCTATAAGTGGATCAATAAAGCTTAAAAGATAGCACATCTATCTATAGCGCACTTCACTGAATATTTTAAGCCCACTATTGAGACTTGCTGATAAGAAAAATGCCCCTCCCCTCCCCTCCCCTCCCCCACCGGGCGGGCGCTGTCAGACGGGCTTGGCCGGGGCTCAGGCTCCGGCCCGGGCGGTAAGTGGGGAGCAATCTGTGTGGGGGGAGCGGCGTGGAGGGGTGGCAGCTGCGTGTGCGGTACTGTGGGGGCGGCGGGGCCGCTGGGCGCCCCTTCTCTGCCTCCTAACCTCGCCTCTGTGCTTCCCTCTTGCCCGCTCTGTTCCTCCTCCCATCCCGCAGCTCCGTGCCCGGGGCCCTGCCAGCAGAGGAGACAGGTATATGCTGGTCACTTTCGAAGAGCCGCCCTATGCTATTAAGGCTGGATGGAAAGAAAACCATGCAACGTTTATGAATGAAGTGAAAAACCTTCAGGCTGAAGGACTTAAGACTCTTGGCCAATCCCTAAGGACAGCTTTTGATTTATTAAATTTAAATAGATTAGTAACTGGCATAGACAACTATGGGCAGGGAAGAAACCCTTTTTTCTTGAAGTCAGAAATAATTATCACAATTATTGATGGGAGCAAGTTGACCACCACCAGTGGAGTCCAGGATGAGATTCATTTACCTCTTAATTCTCCTTTGCCTGGAAGTGAATTGACCAAGGAACCTTTTTGTTGGGATCAGAGACTCTGTGCATTAGTGTTGGCGGTTGCCCGGCACCATGTCGGTAGAATCAGAACAGTTGACAGGTGTGCCTTTAGATGACTCTGCAATCACACCAATATGTGAAGTGACAGGCAGCCATTCATATTTTGTGTGTTCTCCAAGAACACTTAATCAGTGTCTAGAGTCCTTGGTGCAGAAAGTACAAAGTGGGGTGGTAATAAACTTTGAAAAAACAGGACCAGATCCTTCCCCTGTAGAAGATGGGCAGCCAGATATTTCAAGGCCCTTTGGATCTCAGCCTTGGCATAGCTGTCACAAACTCGTATATGTCACACCAAATCCTAAAACTGGGATTCCTATAGGTCATTGGCCTGTTCCAGAGTCTTTTTGGCCAGATCAAAATTCGCCAGCACTACCACCTCATACATCTCATCCTGTAGTGAAGTTTTCCTGTATAGACTGTGAACCAATGGTTATTGATAAACTTCCTTGTGACAAATATGAGTTGGAACCTTCACCACTGACTCTATTTATCCTGGAAAGGAAATCTCCTCAAACATGTTGGCAGGTGTATGTGAGCAATAGTGCAAAATATAGTGAACTTGGTCATCCTTTTGGTTACCTGAAAGCCAGTACAGCACTGAACTGTGTCAACTTATTTGTGATGGCTTACAATTATCCAGTCCTTCTTCCCCTCTTAGATGACTTGTTTAAAGTGTGTAAGGCAAAACCAACATTGAAGTGAAGACAGTCATTTGAAAGTTGTTTGAAGACAATGCCTCCTTACTATCTCGGGCCCTTGAAGAAAGCTGTTAGTATTATGGGAGCACCTAACCTAATAGCAGACAGTATGGAATACGGACTTAGTTACAGTGTCATTTCACACCTCAAAAAACTGAGTCAACAAGCCAAAATAGAATCTGATCGAGTCACTGAATCTGTAGGCAAAAAAGGTGGTACAGGAAACTGGAATAAAAGTCCGGAGCTGATCACATGGTTTATCAATGGCATATAGGGGAGATTTTCAACAACTCCTCCAGGGAATTTCAGAGGATGTCCCTCACAGACTGCTAGACCTTAATATGAAGGAACACACTGGGTTCCAAGTTGCTTTGCTGAATAAGGATTTGAAGCCACAGACATTTAGAAATGCTTATGACATACCAAGATGAAATCTTTTGGATCACTTAACAAGAATGAGATCTAATCTTTTGAAGCACACTTGCATATTTCTTAAAGGACAGGACGAAGATCAGTGCACAGTGTTCGTATAGCACAAATGGGGAACTACCAGAAATACCTCAAGCAAGTACCTTCTCCACTAAGAGAACTTAATCCTGATCAGCCACAAAGGTTGCATACATTTGGCAACCCCTTTAAGCTGGATAAGAAGGGTATGATGATAGATGAAGCAGATGAATTTGTGGCTGGACCTCAAAATGAACATAAACGACCTGGAGAACCAAAAAATGCAAGGGATCCCTAAAAGACATTGGTGTATGTCTCCACTACTAAAAGGGAGACAGCAGAATCCTGTTGTAAGCAATCATGTAGGGGGAAAAGGACCACCTGTACCTACAACTCAAGCACAGCCAGATCTTATTAAACCTCTTCCTCTTCATAAAATTTCAGAAATTGTTGCGGGAAGTCAGGGACCCCGAACGGAGGGACCAGCTGAAGCTATGGCAGAAGAACATAAATTGTGAAGATTTCATGGACATGTATTAGTTCCCCAAATTAATACTTTTATAATTTCTTATGCCTGTCTTTACTGCAATCTCTGAACATAAGTTGTGAAGATTTCATGGACACTTATCACTTCCCCAATCAATACTCTTGTAATTTCCTATGCCTGGCTTTACTTTAATCTCTTAATCCCGTCATCTTCGTAAACTAAGGAGGATGAATGTTGCCTCAGGACCCTGTGATTGTGTCAATTGCACAAATTGTTTGTAGAGCATGTGTGTTTGGACAATATGAAATCTGGGCATCTTGCAAAAAGATCAGGATAACAGCAATGTTCAGGGAACATCAGAGATAAGATTTCTGGCTGCCAGTGAGCCGGATGGAACAGAGTCATATTTCCCCTCTTTCAAAAGCAAATAGGAGAAATATTGCTGAATTCTTTTTTTCAGCAAGGAACATTGCTGAGAAAGAGAATGCGCCCTGAGGATAGGCCTATGAATGGCCCCCTCAAGTCGTGCCGTCTTTTATGGTCGAAGCCGAAGGGATGAAATAAGCCCCAGTCTCCTGTGGCACTCCCACGCTTATTAGGATGAGGAAAATTCCCATCTAATAAATTTTGGTCAGACAGGTTGTCTGCTCTCAAACCCTGTTTCCTGATAAGATGACAATGTGTGCCTGAAACTTCATTAGAAATTTTAATTTTGCCCCATCCTGTGGTCCTGTGATCTCGCCCTGCCTCCACTTGCTTTGTGATATTTTATTACCTTGTGAAGCATGTGATCTCTGTGACCCACACCCTATTTGTGCACTCCCTCCCCTTTTGAAAATTGCTAATAAAACTTGCTGATTTTACAGCTCGGGGAACATCACGAATCCTGCCGACATGTGATGTCTCCCCCAGACACCCAGCTTTAAATTTCTTTCTCTTGTGCTCTTTCCCTTTATTTCTCAAACCAGCCAAGACATTTAGGAAACAGAAAAGAACTCATGTAACCATCGGTAGCAGGTTCTCCTGACAAGAAACCACGAAGGATTCGATAGTACATGATGTGGTTGAAAATCATGTTGCAGACCAACTTTCATCAGACATTACACCAAATGCTATGGATACTGAATTTTCAACATCTTCTCCAGTCAGTTTACTGGAACAGCTAACCAATCATACAGAGGCAGGCTCTTGGTCATGACCATTTAGGAACCAATGACCTCACTGTTGGTGGATTTTTAGAAAATTATGAGGAGCCAAGAGATAAAGAACAATGTGCTGAAAAGAACATACCAGCATCTTCATTCAACAAAGGAAAGAAAGTGATGCATTGCAAAAGCCATGAAGAGGTCAATACCAAACTAAAAGCACAAATAATGAAAGAGATCCGAAAGCCAGGGAGAAAATATGAAAGAATCTTCACTTTACTGAAGCATGTGCAAGGCAGTTTACAAACAAGACTAATATTTTTACAAAATGTCATTAAAGAAGCATCAAGGTTAAAAAACGAATGCTAATAGAACAACTGTAGAACTTCGTGGATGAAACTCATCAAAGAGCCAATCGGATCAACCATATTAACAACAATTAAAAGAAAATAGAATGTGGCCACTTATTTCACTATCTTCTTCAAATACAAAGTAAATACAAGACTGTTGTGATCTTGCATTCATTTTATGGCGTGCATTGTTGACTATTTGAAATACTAAAAGCAAATCTACAGATCCTTTTCCCATCATTTTACAGTGACCTTTTCTTCATTTTGGTTTATTTTCGTAATGTGAAAAGCACCATTCTAAAAAACATTTTTATTTAACAAACTAAAAATATTCCTCCAAAAAAAAGAAAGATGCCTTATGAAATATTAATGCTCATTGGCAATGCACTTATTCACCCAAGAGCCCTGATAGACATGTACAAGGAGAGTAGTGTTGTTTTCATGCCTGCTAAAACAACATCCATTCTTCAGCCCACGGATCAAGGAGTAATTCATCTTTCAAATCTCATTATTTAAGAAGTACATTTGTAAGTCTATTGCTTCCACATATAGTGATTCTTCTGATAGATCTGGGCAAAGTAAATTCAAAACCTCTGGAAAGGATTCACCAGTCTAGATGCCATTAACATTTGTGATTCATGGGCGGAGGTGAAAGTATCTCTCACAGGAGTTTGGAAGAAGTTGATTCTATCCCTCTTGGGTGACTTTGAGGAGTTCAAGACTTCAGAGGAAGAAGCAACTGCAGAGGTAGGAGAAATAGCAAGAGATCTAGAATTCTAAGTAAAGCCTGAAGATGTGACAATTCCTACAAGCTCATAATCAAATTTGGAAGGATGAGAAGCTTCTTTTTACGGATAAGCCAAGAAAATGGTTTCTTGAGATGGAATCTATACTTGGTGAAGATTAGTTGAACATTGTTAAAATTACAAGAAAGGATTTAGAATACGATATAAATTTATGTGTATATATGTGTATATACACATATATATGTATAATATAAACTTAATTGATCAAGCAGCAACGGGGTTAGAGAGGATTGACTCTAATTTTGAAAGAAGTTCTACTTCTTTCAAACAAACAGCATCGCATGCTACAGAGAAATCTTTTGTGAAAGGAAGAGTCAATCACTGTGGCAAACTTTATTGTTCTCTTATTTTAAGAAATTGCCATAGCCACCCCACCCTTTAGCAACCATCACTCTGATTAGTCAGCATCCATGAACTTCAAGGCAAGACTCTTCACCACCAAAAATTTACAACTCTCTCAAGGCTCAGATGATCATTAATTAGCATTTTTAGCAATAAAGTATTTTTTAAGGTTTTCACATTTTTTTACACATAATGCTATTGCATACTTACTAGACTACAAGATAGTGTAAACATAACTTTTATATGCACTGTGAAACCAAAACATTTGTGTGACTCACTTTATTGCATTATTCGCTTTATTGCAGTGGTCTGGAACTGAACCTGAAATAACTCTTAGGTAGGTATATATAAAACATAATTCTTAAAAAAGTTGTGTTTATAAATATGTTAGAAGATAATAATATTAAATATATTTAAAATGTAATGTATTTTTGGTGGTTAGATAATGACAAGTATTTTGTGCAGCATATATTCCATTTGCTGCAATGAACAACATGTCTTTCGTGCCAGGGGAAAAGTCATGCACTTAACACAAAAACCTTCTATTGCAAAATGTGGTCATTATTTTAACATTGCCTCTGCATATGTTTTCTTTAAGAAAATAAGGTGAACAAATGATTGCCGGCTGTTCAAATGATAAATACTCCCTTAAAATAAGTATTGCTCTATTAAATTAATTAATTAATGGAAACATTAGTCAAATTAATTATAACTATTAGTTATCATGGTATTAGACTATGCTTGTCTCTCTTCCCTTGTAAGTTTTGATTATGAAAATTTTAATAAAATTCACTGAAAAAGTATTTTGCCTTTGAAACTTTAAAAAAAGTTACTATTGTAGCACATGCAACTGCCTTTAGCTAATGTCCTCTTCCCACCTCCAAAATTTAATCATACTGTACCTCGAGCAAGAAGCCCTGAAGTCTGTAAATAAGCTTAGCAAAGGCCTGACCTGTAAGCATACAAACGTTAGTTGCTTGTCATTCTGAATCTTTTGTGCCATTTGATTTTCTTCACATATGCAACAACTTTCCCATCAAAAAGTAAATAAACAGAAACAGCTAGGCAAAAATAAATAACTAACTAACCTAGCTAGCTACATTGATAGAGAGATAGCAAACAAATGATCAAATGATTAAACAGTCTGTGCTGGCTCTTTGTTTACCCCTCCAGATCAGTCACCACAGCCCTCCACTCATTTCTGTGCTATGGGAGTCTGACCTCTCGGATTGCATCAGCTGCACCCAGCGCCCTCTGGCTTCCAATTTAGTTTGTTTAATGGAAGGTACAGACTGGCTAGCAGAGGAAAGCTCCCTCCCTACTGGGCCTTAGGTGGCAGTTGTTGGGTTTCTTTTCCAATGGACTTCTGGGAGGTCCTGTCTTTCAGCTATCCTAGCCTAAGGGTAGTGCTGGCTCCTTGCTCCTACCATTTATACTTTCTTTGGCTGCTCCACATCCTTGCTGGCATTGATAGACTCTAACTTCAGCTATCGTGATAGATGTGTATCTGTATTTCATTGTACTTTAATTTGCAATTCTCTAACCAATTGTACCTAGCCATTTGCACATCCCTTTTGTTATCCTTATTGATCATTGGAATATACTCTCTTGTGAGGAGTCTTTGCCTGTTCTTTTAAAAAATCAATTGTCAGGCCGGGCGCGGTGGCTCACGCCTGTAATCCCAGCACTTTGGGAGGCCAAGGCAGGCGGATCATGAGGTGAAGAGATGGAGACCATCCTGGTCAACATGGTGAAACGCCATCTCTACTAAAAATACAAAAATTAGTCGGGCATGGTGGCGCATGCCTGTAGTCCCAGCTACTCGGGAGGCTAAAGCAGGAGAATCACTTGAACCCTGGAGGTGGAGGTTGCAGTGAGCCGAGAGGTTCAGGCTGGTGACAGAGTGAGACTCCATCTAAACCAAAGAAAAAAAAATCAATTGTCAGTCTTTTTATTATTATTCTTTTGTAGGAGCTCTTTATTCTGAATATAATTCGTTTATCAAATATGAGTCTATGCTTTGCTTTTTAACACTTAATGTTAAAATGTCTTTGAATAAAAATAAATTCTTAATTTTTAAAAATTTTTTATTATACTTTAAGTTCTAGGGTATGTGTGCACAACGTGTAGGTTTGTTACATATGTATACATGTGCCATGTTGGTGTGCTGCACCCATTAACTCGTCATTTACATTAGGTATATCTCCTAATGCTA
>NW_012100209.1:2054279-2056261 GCF_000951045.1 Mandrillus leucophaeus | reverse complement strand
GATGGACATTTGGGTTGATTCCAAGTCTTTGCTATTGTGAATAGTGCCGCAATAAACATACGTGTGCATGTGTCTTTATAGCAGCATGATTTAAATAGCAGCAGGGGTTAAATTCTTAATTTTAATGCAGTTCACTTATAATCTTTTTTGTATGGTTTGAGTTTTCACACTCTGTTTAAGAAATCTTTGTTTAAAAAGATCTTCATGAAACATCAACTATTTAAAGATCTTAAAGATTTTCCCCCATTTTCTTCAGAAAGAATTATGGTTTTTCTTTTTATATTTAGACATATGATTTACCCCTAATTTTTGCCTATCACATATATCATAGGTCAAAGTACATATTTCCCATATAGATATCCAGTTGACCTAGCTCTTTCTAACTTACAGAACTACAACAATGCTTTTGTCACATATCGTATCATATATCATGTGTGGAACTGTCTCTGGGTTCTATATTTTAGTTCATTGGTATGATTGTGCTTGTACTAACCTTACATTGTCTTAATTTCTGTGCTTTTATAACAAGTCTTTACATCTGGTACAGTATAGCCTTCATTTGTTCTCTTTTGAGCTTACCGTAAGTATACTAGATCTGCATTTTTATAGAAAGTGCACAAATTTTCAAAAAAAATGGAATTTTGATTGAGATTGTATTCAAGTCATAGATAATTTTGGAAAAATTGACATAAAAAAGATTGAGTTCCAAATTTTCCTCCCATCCTGTGGGTTGCCTTAAACACAGCCTTAGCTGCATTCTATATGTTTTTAAATATATGAAAATAACCTTTTCTTCATTGGAAACTCCTTTCAGTGGTTCAAATATCCTGCAACTAGATATACAGTTAGTAATTGCCTACTACAAGTGAAGCACAGGGTCCAAGATTGAATAATTTTAAATGATTTTTTGGAAGAATATGGAGAGGAGATATTGGAGAGGAGTGTAAGAGAGCTAACTTTTCATCTTATTTACTAGGAAGATGACAGATGACATTTAAGACAAAAAATAAGGAAAAATTTTGATAAACATGATATTTTCAAATATGTAGGTAAGTACCAGAAACTAAGAAACTTTTAAAAAGCTAAAATTGACTAGCCCAGGTAAACAGAAGTAGTGAGTACCAAAAAGTGAGTTAAAGGACTTTTTCCTACTGCATAACTCTAATTTTTAAGTTCCATTTATGTAGTTGTTTGACAATAAACATCATTTTTATTTAATTTATTAAAGAGGCTTTTAAAGAAGATAGAATTTTGTGAAAGATTTGATATTTTCCTTGAAGAACACAGTGTTTTAAGTTTAAAATATAGCTAAAATACATTTATGCCACAACATTTCCTTAAGGAAATTATGTTTCTCAGAAAACATTGAAATGTCTAATTTCTTCTCACATCTGATTTGTTAACAACTAGTTGCAATATAACATTAGACTCAAATTCTAAGTTGTCCAAACAAGCACAAGTCTGAAGTCTAAAATTAGCTACTATCTATTGGATTGTGGCCCAGGTAAATCCCTTTGTTTAGTGGAGCAAAAATACTATACATGTGGAATAGTTTAAATATTATTTTAAATGTATTATTATTGTATGTATTTGGCTTATGTTTCTAAAGGAAATAAAGCATAGACAAATGCACAGTTCACTACTGCCCTCTGCTGCATGGAAAGGTGGGGAGAAAAGGGCTAAGAGAAGACCTGCTACCTGGCCTGCAGTCATCTGACTTGGGACTACAAGCCATGTTATGTCTTCTAGTAAAATGACTCCACCAGTCATTCTCTCTGTAAAATATGCTGACTGAGAGTCCTTGCAAAATGGACCTTGGATTAAACTGCTAGCACTTTTCGAACACCTTCAGATTTTGAGAGAAAAGAGAGTCATTAAGAAAATAATTCAGACAAGATGTTGATGAAGCAGCTACCATTTCAGAGACAGGTCGGGAAAAAAACTCTTATTACTATTAGGTCAGTATGGCCAGTCAGTGATAA
>NW_012100209.1:2046814-2054229 GCF_000951045.1 Mandrillus leucophaeus | reverse complement strand
TACCATTTCAGAGACAGGTCGGGAAAAAAACTCTTATTACTATTAGGTCAGTATGGCCAGTCAGTGATAAAATCCTATTGTTATAAACTGACATAAGCCAATTTGATCCTTTAGAAGCAATGAAGTCTTTTTTCGGTATGTGTTAAAAGTCTCCAGCTATGGGAAGGGAAGACTACACTCCTCTCACTAACAGGCAGCCTGCCGCAATAGAAGCAAATCTTTAACCGTTTTCTGCCAAACATAATGTTTATTGGCAAACAGGAAGAAGTTATCCAACCTAGTCATGCAAGCTGGGAGGTTTCTCTGTCCTCAGGCACTCCCACAAGCAAACGTCAATGCCAATTTTTCAGCAGAATCGGCCAACTCTCTTGTGAGGCCACAAAATGACTCCTCTATGAAATAAAGTAGGATAGTGGTGTGGGGAGTGGGAGGCAGAACCAAATATAGCATCTACTCTGAAAGACAAAAATATTTTCTTACACTGACCAAGTAACATTATTATACATAATAAAACTAAAAATTATTTCTGAGTGTTATCTCACTCTTGGTTCTTTTTAAAAATCCTTTGCAACATTTAAACTGTATCCCTTAATGCCATTCTGGTGATGATGTCACTTGCTGGATGGTCTTCTACCAGCAGAGATTTCCCACGTTGGTTGGGGATATATTCTTGGGTCCTTTATTTTGAGACTGATGAAATGATCTCATTCTTTTTGTCAGGTAAGGTGACAAATTCCTCTGTGATGGGAGGGGGGACACTGGACAAAACAGAGCTTTGGTGTTGAGTACTTTTTCAGATATCTGTCGGTCATTTGCATGTGACCTTTAAAAAAAGGTCTATTCAGGTCCTTCGCCCACATTTTTATTTAGGTGCTTGTGTTTGCTGGCTTGTGTTTCTATTGATTTTCATGAGTTCCTTATGTATTTCGGCTATTAGTCATGTATTGTATATATGGTTTGCAAATAGTTTCTTCCATCCTGTAGGTTGCCTTTTCATTTTGTTGGTTGTTTCCTTTGCTGTGCAAACATTTGGTAGTTTGATGTAGACCCACTTGTTTATATTTGTTTTTCATTACCTATGCTTTGAGGGTCATATTCATAAAGTCACTCTCAAGACTAATGTCATGAAGCTTTTCTTGTGTTTTCCTCTAGGATATTTACGACTTCAGATCTTATGTATAAGCCTATTCTTAGTTGAACTTTGTGTATTGTGTAAGATAAGAGTCCAATTTTATTCTTTTGCATATGGTTATCTGGTTTTCCAAGCACCATTTATTGAAGAGACTATGTTTCCCCCTTGTGTATCCTTAGTACCTTTGTACCGATGCATGGATTTATTGCTGAACTCTCCATTCTGTTCTATTGGTTTATGTGTCAGTTTTTGTGACAGTAACATACAGTTTTGATTACTGTAGCTTTATAATGTATGAAAAAATTATGTGCTTAACATCATTAATCAGGAAAATGCAAATCAAAATCACCATGAGGCATCACCTCACACTTCTTAGGATGGTTATTATCAAAATGTCAAATGACAAGTGTTGGCAAGAATGTGGAGAAAAGGAACCCTTATACTGTTGATAGGATTCTAAACTGCTCTAGCCATTATAAAAAAGAGTATACAGGTTCCTCAAAATATTAAAAATAGAGCTACAATATGATTCAGCAATCCCACTTCACTGCTGAGTATGTATCCAAAGGAATTAAAAACAGTTCTTGAAAATGTATCTTCGCTTCTATTTTCACTGTAGTTTATTCACAATAGCCAGTATGGAAACAACTTAAGTGTCTGTTGATGAATGAATGGATAAAGAAAAAATGGTGTCTGTATATTTACGTTTATATACAATGAAATATGATTCAACCTTAAAAGAGAAGGAAATCCTGCCATGGATGAACTTAGAGGACATTATCCAAAGTGAAATAAGCCAGACACTGCAAGACAAATACCACATGACCTCACTTACATGTGGAATCTGAAGTGAAACTCACAGAAACAGAGACTGGAGATTGTTGCCAAGGACTGGGGGATTAGAGAAATGGGGGATTAGAGAAATGGGGGATTAGGTCAAAGAATACAAGCTTTCAGTAAAAGATGAATAAATTCTGGAGATCAAATGTACAGCATGGTAACTATAGTTAATAATAATAATAATAATAGTCTGATGCAGAAGTCATTGCAGATTTGCCATTACTTTCAATGGCAACATTAGATACTTGAAATTTGGTAAAAATAGATCTTAAATGTTCTCAGCACTATAAACAAAAAGAATATAACTCTATGCAGTGAGGAATATGTTAATTAGCTTGATCGTGGTGATCACTTTACAGTGTATATGTATATTAAAATATCACCTTGTACACTTTAAATTTATACAATTTTTATTTCTCAATTATATTTCAATAAAGCTGAGATAAAACCACAGCAAAACAAACAGCTCTGGGAATTACAGATTCTACTATCCTGGATTCTTACATTTTATTCCTGCAAGGTGATGGTCCAAAGTGGCTGAGGACAGAGATCAGTGACTTCCCTGAGTTTACAAAAAATAAGATATACTATGGTTTTGTGTCTCCTTTCTAATAATTATTTGATATTTGACAGATACATGTTTCAACTTGCTTTTACTACACGTCCATCTGGTAGAGAGTCTACAAAGAAGCTTCTAAAAGCTGAGGGATTGATACCTGTTCCCTCCAAAAGAAAAACCCTGATGATTTATACTGGTTGTCCCTGCTTAAAAGGGCAATGCATTATTATTACCAATAGATGACGTGAGTTATCTCCAAAGATATTGGAGCTACTGTGAACAGTAACAGCAAACTTGGAATACTCTTGTAAGATAACCAGAAGGTAAAGTACAACTACAAAGCAAAACATCAAAAACAATATATCTAACTATGCTAATATTAAAAGATGAGTCAAAATCAGAGAAGAATGGAACTGATGAGAGAAAATTTGCTAGAGATGAGTGTTTGGTCAGATCTTAAAGGAAGGAAGAAATATGATTGACTCGACAGAATCAGATTGCAAGAACAATCTCTAATGTGTTAGAGAGATTGAAGAAATTCTCTAGGATAATACAGATAAGCCATGAAGATGAAAACTACAGAGTACATAAAGAGAATCTAATGAAATGAGGATGCCTGGTACCTAAGCCCTTGAAAGATGATTTTGATCCTAGTAATACATGTAATCTCTGAAGTGACTCCACTACACAACTTTCCAGCAAAATGTGACAAAGTCCCCTTTCAAGTTGAAAAATTTTAGAATGTTTTAGTTATATAGAATAGAATGCATTAAAATTATATTTTGGCATATACTTGTATTTGTATTTTAAGTGAAAATATAAAATCTTAAGTATTGAAAAATTAATGTAGCATGTTAATACATGGAAGAAGAACAGACACAATTATTAGAGGAAATATAAGGACTGCTACAGTGATCAATAACATGAACAATGAATTGTATATTTCCTTCCAGTCAAAGAAATAAAACCAATAAAGCAATTTACTGAGAAATTACTGTAGTGGGAAAAAAGATCAAGGGGTTTTAATGTGCTTCAAAGGTGAGGTTCATTATAGTTCTGCTAATTCAGGATTGAAAACCACATCCTGGATAAGACTGAATGAGTTCCTAAGTCTGTATTTAATCGGTTTTTGAAAATTCCTATTGTTTTTTGTTCAGGAAAGAGCCTTCAGTTAGGTCTGCTGAGGTTCTAGTGTACTGATAACTCTCCAAGTTCTTTGACATTTATCATCTGCAGCTGGAGGGGCTCTCAAAGCTCGTAGTCATTTTCCAGGTTCAGTGAGTTGTGATGAAATACAGAATTCAGTTTTGGTATCTTTAAGTCAAGTATTGCTTTAAGTAGAAAGATCTTTTACACAATGTGTAAATTATCCAAATTGGATTTCTGTGTGGTTAAATTTCTCTCTTATGTCTTCATCTTCCCCACTTCCTATACCTCATGACCCAAAACAAACAAGGTTGGCAGAACACAGATCCCATCAGGTGTAATATCTAGTAAAGTTACCATGAATAAAATTTCCAGCTATACAGCTACAAGGTTCAATGCTTCACATTTCTGTACCTCAAATCTATCATAGGATGGTGTGGAATTATAATGTTTTCCATTTGCTGGAAATGGTCCGATTGCATGCATCTGGAATAATTTGTTCCTTCTGTTCTCATACAATTTATTAGATTTATCGAAACCATGAAGTTAAATTTGGATTCCTGGGAAAGGAACTATTAGGAATTAACATGAATTTACAATAATGCTCAATTCTATACCTCTTTCCTTTGACCAGAATAAATTAGCTAGTTTCACATTGGCTAATACTAACATTTAAAATGCCACAAAGTATATCCCTTCCTTATTCAGAGTGAGATGGAAATGTAATATGTAATCAAAAGCACAATGATTCAACTTCTCCTTACTGGAGAAGCACTGGCATCTTCCATAGGGGGTTACATTCCCTTATGATGCTTGCTAACTGGCATTTTGAAATGCCACATTTCATATATATGCCCTATTTTCATTCAGAGACTAACAAAGTTAAAAAGTGCAAGGAATTATATGTCAATAGTCAATACCAAATGCAAGATTTTCCCTTAAATGCCAGTCCATCCACTAATTTTCTACAAGAGACTTAATAAAGTTAATCTGCCTGTGTTACCCATGGACTCCAGCTGTGATGGCTCAGACAGGCTATTTGACTTTTACATGCCTTCGTTTCCTTGTTTGTAAAATAGGGATAATAATAGTACTTGCTCATAGAGCTTTTGTGAGGCATTTGTAATATAATACATGCAAACCTCTTATAATAGAGCCTGACACATACTAAGTACAAAATATGTTAGCTACCAATATCATTGATATTGAATTTTGTACATTTCGGTGACATCCTATTGCTTGTATTACTGCACCATATGATTGCAAACAACCCGCCAGATCAAAAAATAGAAAGAATAATTCTCACAGACATTGCCTTTTATTTTGAGAGATTATGAATAATCAAGTTAATTTCTTTAATAAAGTATCTGACATGGGAATTTGGGGTATTAATTACTTCCTTAGATGGACCAAGAACAAAGGTAGAAATGAAAGAATCCCCTTGTTTGACACATCCTGATCACTAGCTATGCATATTTTTGAAGGAATCAGCGGTAGAATTAAGGACAATACTGCTTTTTTATGCATTCCTTGACCTTCACATTTTTCAAAGCCAAGCAAGTATTACAGGTTGAGCACTCCTAATTTAAAAATCTGAAATCCAAAATGCCCCTAAATTTGAAACTTTGACTACTGGCATGATGCCCAAAGTAAATACTCATTGGAGATTTTCAGACTTCAGATTTTCAGATCAGGAATGCTCAATCCGTAATGCAAATATTCCAAAATCCCTCCAAAAAAGAAATGTCAAATCCGTCTGATCCCAAGCATTTTGGATAAAGGATATTCAACTGGTACTTCTGTAGCAAAAACTAAAGTAAGCAAACAAAAACCCTGACAATATTTTATAAAGGAAAAAGCTAAAGAATACATTATTTTAATAATAATCTCATTCGAAATTTGAACTTCAAATTTCAAACTTGGAAAATAAAATTTTATGGCTGTAGAAAATAAGCTTTAGTTTTCTAAGTCATTTAAAAGCTGCAAATCATTATCTGATAATATACATAAACTAAGAGTAGCTACAATGACTTGAAAAACAAATTTATTTTCTCTGAAAAACTTGTTCAAGTTTTAGGTATGTGAGAGACATCTGCTCCAGCAACACACTTACAATAAGGTGAATACAATGTATGAATATTAACAATATCTGTTAGTAGTCAAATCTTGATGCTACCAATCCCTACTTGTCTATTGATTGAGAGTGTCTCTTTAAATTCATGTATCTGAGGTTTCCCAAGGATGTGCATAAACCTTATCTGATCAGTTCTCTGGCCTTTTGCCCCGTTTGATACTGATGATGTTCAAAGTCTGGTTTGACCTCTTTGCCATGGCACCACCTTGGACCTGAAATCTACTCCTGAACCATTACTAACATCACCACTCTTTCGAGATGATGCTCAATTTGGGGAAAGGCCCTACAGCAAAAGACATACATACCTTAAAATCTCTTGGTAGTTAATGATAAGAGATTTTCCCATTTGCCACACAACTAGATATGGCAGATTCTCATGGCCCCAGACACCCACTGAGAGAGGCAGCTTAAGCAAGTTGCCAGTTTCCTTGACCTTGAGTTACCACCACAACTGTCACCTCTGCTTCTGTGGCGAAGTCCTGATTTACCCAGGCATCAGTATTGTATGTGGTGAGATGAATATTTGCCACTTATCTATTGTGTTCATATATCTATTCTGCTCAGACAGGGGATACCCCACAGCAAAAGTTGCATGAACCTCAAAATGTTGTAGCTTTTTCTATGCTCACATTCTTAGCCACTCAGTCGCAGGCCATGCAAACACCCCCACAGTACCTTACTGGGATGAGTTTCAAAATCAGTTACGTTCTCTTACCAACAGGACTCATTGCAAATTGGGGACTCACAATTCCAGACTCTTCCTCCCATTTGGGGTCCTATTGTCCTTTTCTGTGCTCTGGGCACTGTTGGGGTCACTCACATTAATCAGACATGTTTTGTATATCATTTCTTAGTATATTAATGTGAGTTGTAGTCTCTTTCCCCCACCCCAGGAAAGCAACTCCTCTGAAAATCCACAGATTGAAATAGATACAGTAGGTATCCACTCTTACAGACATAAGAATATGAGTTTCTGTCTAAATTCTGCAAATAAAAATTTCTTTTATTATTTATCTATTTATTTATTTTTGAGACGGAGTCTCATTCTATCACCAGGCTGGAGTGCAGTGGCGATCTTGGCTCACTTCAATCTGTGACTCCTCGGTTCAAGTGATTCTCCTGCCTCAGCCTCCCGAGTAGCTGGGACTACAGACGCCCGCCATCACACCTGGTTAATTTTTGTATTTTAATAGAGACGAGGTTTCACTGTGTTGGCCAGGATGGTCTCGATCTCCTGACCCCACGATCCGCCGGCCTCAGCCTCCCAAAGTGCTAGGATTGCAGGCGTGAGCCACCATGCCTGGTTTTTGTAAAGAAAAATTTCAAAGAAAAATTTTATGACTTTCAGTAATGTATTCCCTTCCCAAGAAATGAGGTTAAGGTATCTGCTTTTCAACCTCTTTCTTTCAACTTTTTATGTCCCAGGTAGAAAAAGGTGTTAACATTCATGGGCTTAAGGGTGGTCAACTAGCTGTATAGTGTGGTCAGCTAGCTGTACAGGCTGGTAGCTGGATAGCGTGGCAGCTAGCTGTACAGGGTGGGTAGCTAGCTGTACAGGGTGGGCAGCTAGCTGTATAGGGTGGGCAGCTAGCTGTATAGGGTGG
>NW_012100209.1:2011728-2046764 GCF_000951045.1 Mandrillus leucophaeus | reverse complement strand
GGGCAGCTAACTGTACAGGGTGGTAGCTAGCTGTATAGGTTGGTAGCTAGCTGTATAGGGCGGGCAGCTAGCTGTATAGGGCGGGCAGCTAACTGTACAGGGTGGTAGCTAGCTGTATAGGTTGGTAGCTAGCTGTATAGGGTGGGCAGCTAGCTGTACAGGGTGGTAGCTAGCTGTATAGGGTGGGTAGCTAGCTGTATAGGGTGGTAGCTAGCTGTATAGGGTGGTAGCTAGCTGTACAGGTTGGTAGCTAGCTGTATAGGATGGTAGCTAGCTGTACAGGGTGGTAGCTAGCTGTATAGGATGGTAGCTAGCTGTATAGGGTGGTAGCTAGCTGTATAGGGTGGTAGTTAGCTGTATAGAGTGAGCAGCTAGCTGTATAGGGTGGGTAGCTAGCTGTATAGGTATGGTCTTTTAAAGGTCTCACTTAAAGTTATCGATGTTTCTGACTTTTTGTTTGTAATACCATTATTTGCATAGGTAATGAAAAAAGTCCATATATTTATATCTTTTTATTTAAAAATAAAAGTCTAGTTTTAACATTGAAACAGTATAGGACTATATAAGGTAAAAGTATGAGAAAGAGAGAGACAGAGAGTTAGAAAATGCATAGGAAAATCACAGAGCAAATATGCCAAAGTACTAGCAGTGGTTTCCTTGGAGATGTTGTTGAACGGGACATTTGGGGAAATTTTCATCCTTCCTGTAATTGTAAACCGGTGTGATTGAAGCTGAGTTTTACTTTTTTGGTAATTTAAGGAAAAAATGTAATTTTAAAAAACAGTGACTTGTTTGTTCCTTTAGGATACACATTTTTACTTTTTGGATGGCACTCTGTTTGTCCTGAATAACTTCTCTAAATTTTGATGTGACATAAATAGAAATAACAGTAACAATTTGTTTTTTTGTTTGTTTGTTTGTTTGTTTGTTTCGTTTTGAGACAAGGCCTTGCTCTATCACCCAGACTGGAGTGCAGTGACTTGACCACAGCTCACTGCAGCCTCGACCTCCCCAGTACAAGTGGTCTTCTTCTGTCAGTCTCCCTGGTAACTGGGACTGCAGGTACATGCCATCATGCCTGGCTAACAGTTTCGGTTTTGTAGAGATGGGATCTCACTGTGTTGCCTAGGCTAGAGCAACATCTTTTACCACAGATTATTTTCAACGTAAACATTTTGCTATTCACTAATGTGTTATCCCTATAGACTAGTTTTTCGTTCTTGCATGTTTTCCTCACACCAACTCTCCGACGAAATCAAATTCAGTTGGCTTCTTATCAGAAACTAAAGTTCTCTGTGTTCCAAATGAGAAAGGAGCCTCTTTCCTATAAATTCAAAATCCACTTGTATTATCTTTAAAATGTAGTCAAATATGAAATAAAATATCTTAGATATGCTATTTTATTTTGTGGAAAACAAGATAATTCACCTATTTCAAGACGACTATCTTGAAATAGATTTAATTTCATATTTTCATATGAAGCTCCACCATTCATTCCCTTTCCTCTTTCTCACTGACACATTTTCTGATGAAAAAGCACCTGGCATAAAGGTCAAGTTGTGAAAAATGATTCCATTTCTGTTGTAAACAGCAAGATGCAATTTCTCACTTCGTTTTTAGATAGCAAGAGCACCTCGTGGATGTTTTTGAAAGCTACAACTGATAAAGTTTGTTTTGCAGGAGAGATTGCTATGATCGGTTTCTCTTTAACCTGTCCTTGATCTGATTTATGAGCCTCTTTTAGGAAAAAAATCACTCCCCAAGGCAGAAAAAAAAAGTCTGTGCTCCTGTTTCCTACCCCAACTCACACTAAGAGAGTCTAAGGAAAGAAGAGTAAACATGGTCCCAGGAATGCAGACTTGAGGTTTGATGCCATCAAATAATGCTTGTGGCCAGTGCTTGTGTCTAGATATAAAAGAAGAATAAAACCGTTTATTGCCACGTTTTGCTTCTTTATGCCTTCTTAGATTTCTTTGTTTGACAGTACATAATGAAGATAAATGGAAAGGGAAACATTTCCAGCCAACACTGGGCCTGAAAAGAATTATATTAGATTAAGAACGAAGCTAGTGGAGAAGACCAAAATGTAGTCTCAGACCAAGGGAGGACCAGGGCATGGGCTCATGGCACTGGCTAACAGGGAAGACTATAAGGACCTTTGCATAAGTTGAGTTATTTTATCTTTTATCAATAGGAAACAGTCATTGGGAGCTGTCTCAGTCCATTTGGGTTGCTATAACAGAATACTATAAGTTGCGTAGTTTCTAACAATAGACTTTTATTTGTCACAATTCTATAGGTTGAGAAGTCCAAGATCAAGGTGCCGGAAGACTTGGTATCTGACGAGAACCTGCTGATGCCTTGGTGGACTTCTCAACCTTCAGCCACTGTGGGCTTTATTAAGAAATACACCAAAGATTTTTATTGGTTGGGCGTGATGGCTCACGCCTGTAATCCCAACACTTTGGGAGGCCAAGGCAGGTGGATCACCTGAAGTCAGGAAATCGAGACCAGCCTGGCCAACTTGGTGAAATCCTCTACTAAAAATACAAAATTTAGCCGAGTGTGGTGGCACATGCCTGTAGTCCCAGCTACTCAGGAGGCTGAGGTATGAGAATCACTTGAACCGGGGAGGTAGAGGTTGCAGTGAGCTGAGATCTCACCACTGCACTCCAGCCTGGGCCACAGAGTGAGACCCTGTCTCAAAAAAAAAAAAGAAGAAGAAGAAGACTTTTCTTGAGCAAGACCAACACTTATTGGCATATAGTATCATGCAATAGTAAGCATTACAATTATGAGGCTAAATTATTAATTAACTTGGTGGTTTTGAAAATTCTAATTTGTCTTCAGAGCCAAGATGATGCTTAGTCTTCTTTACTTTTTCTATTTGTCAGCAAGGAAGAATGAAATCTGAGGTAAATGAGTGTTTTGGGAAATTCTACCCCAAAGATTAAAAAAAAATAAAAATAGAAGTCCATGGGAGTTTCAGTTACCAATACAGATGGAGGTTAAAAACTACCATTATAAGAAATTTGAAAAATTTGCAATTGTGTTTTTGTTATGCGGTTTATAAATGTGTGCAATTTTGTAATTGTTTTTGTGATTGTTTGGAATTATTAGAAACCTTCCTGATTATTCTTGTGGACCACAAATACTAAGGAAATTGGGGAGACTGTATCTTATTTATTAGTTAAATTTGGGAGAGCTGAAGGGAACTTCAAATGTCTAGAAGAGAAGTAATACAAAATAATAAGAAAGCAGTTGCGTCCTTAGGATGTATTGAAAACAATATTGAAGAATATTCGTAGCTAGTCTGATTTTGCATAATTTTAGGAAAGATTTTAGCAATGAAAGGCATTAGTTGAAATTTTTAAACAGAGTTATAATTTATTCACAAAGTTAATGAAAACTTTTTGATTTCTGTAATGTTAGGTTAAAAGTTTATACAAGTAGGAAGTGCCAGGTGCTGTTCAGTAAAACCTGTTTCATTAAGTTTTCTTGAGAAAGAAAATATGAAGCCCAAACAAAATCAAAGGTGAGTATCCCCAAGTTTCCCTTCCTCGAATTATCTCAGACCTCATACTGGCAGAGACATACCTGAACTAAGGGTTACATTAGTTACATTGGTAAAGGACAATCTGTTCCATTCACTTGGCATAATTCTAGGAATAGAAGCATATTTTACTAGTAAGTTGTAAATTTCCTATCAAATGTGTTTCCTCTATATCCCTGCACCAAATAATGAGCAGGCTCTGGGAAAAGTAGAAAGAAAATCTTCTGAGAACTGTCTTCTTAAATGATTTGGCCGGGAGCGGTGGCTCACGCCTATAATCCCAGCATTTTGGGAGGCCGAGGTGGATGGATCACCTGAGGTTAGGAGTTTGAGACCAGCCTGACCAACATGGTGAAACCCCAGCTCTACTAAAAATACCAAAAAATTATCCTGGTGTGGTGGCATGCTCCTGTACTCGGGGGACTGAGGCAGAAGAATTGCTTGAACCCGGGAGGCAGAGGTTGTAGTGAGTCGAGATAGTGCCATCGCACTCCAGCCTGGGGGACAAAAGTGAGACTTTGTCTCAAAAAAAAAAAAATTACTTTAATTCCTATGGCTCATCTATAAGGTTCTAAAAAGGGTTCTAGAATATGAGCCAAAATAGCATATAGCATCATGCAATAATAAACATTACAATTATAAGGCTAAATATACATGAATTCAGAAAGCTGATGACCACTCCCCAATCCAAAAATACAAATAATTTCAGGCATTTGTACACGTCCTTCTGCAGCCTGGAATAGCTTAGTAGTGAGCCATGGCAGTCATTGCCTGCCTCCCATATCTCCCTCTAAGGGAATCTGTCCAACCACAGTCCTTGCTGCCTAAGCAGCCACATAATCTCATTCCTCTCATTTCCAATCTTGGTTAATTGAGAAGGTTGTTCCTGATTAGATACAGTCTATCCATGGGACGCTTAATCACTTGGCCTATTATGCAAGTTAATCATATTCTATCTGTTGGCAACTGTAATGGGAGGTAGAGAATTCACAAAGGCAAGCTGGAGAAACAGGAACAAATCTCCTAGAGTACAGCAAAGTCATAAAACAAATGCAAAATCTTAGACTATAAAATCCATAAACTACAAATTCTAAGCTTTTAATAGATCCTGAGAATTCAACCACTCCCCATCATCAAACTTTAGGTTTCATGAGAACTTGGTGTGACTCCTCTTCCTAAATTTCCATGAGAATCCATCTGTTTTTCCAAGGACAGCCTTATAATAAATTAAGTGCTTCCCATTGCAACTATAAAAACCAGAACAAAATGCCCTATACCTTATTTCCCAGCAAAGTAAAAGGTCTCTTCCAGATACTATTTAAAATTTGCAATCTCCATGCTGCATTCTTTTTATCAACCCTATCCTATACATTCCCTCCTAATATAAATCTACAGTTTGTATATTATAAAGCAACTATATTTATTTTCTCTAGTTGTTTTCCTTTTATTTTTTTTTCCGAGTTTCACAAAAAGTAGGAGCAAGTTTTCCTTTCCAGTACTCCTAGAGAGCAAATAATACTGTATACTTCACAGGAGCTTTAAAAAACATGACATAGGAGTTCCAGGTTAACAACAAGGAAAATACTAGACTTGAATTAAGAAGATCAGTAGCCCAAAGCTTTTACCTTACATGATTCCAGTTGCCCTTCACTTCTAAATATGGACCAATCAGCCACCAAAATTCTCCAATTGCCACACACTCTGGAGCAAACCCAACACTGCTCATCATATTGCTCCCCTCAGTCACCATCATAAACCCACGCTCCCTAGATCACCACATAGATGCCAGTCTTCTATTCTTCGGCAATGCCGCTAATCTGACTTTATCGCCCAACCTTCTCCTTCCTCCCAGATGTTCCCATTATGGCTTCTAGATATCCTGGTCCATCCTCAGCAATCTTTCTCCCATCCTCAGCTTCTTTCCTGAAAATGTCCTACACCTTCTTGCTCTAAATAAAATCAGGCTCTTGCCTGAGAACATTTCTTCCTACTACCCTCTCAAGTAAAGATATGTTACTCTGTATTCCCTATGATCCTTACAGTCCGGAAATGGAGTGGATCTCCTCATTGTTTCCCATTGTTATTTCCAAATTGTTTCACACCTTCTTTCAAAATCCCTGCTTTTTTGACGCACATAACATAGTGCTTGCCATTGTCGCTACACTGTGAAATGTCATCTACTAAGCCTATCTCATTAGTAGACCCTGCCACCCCGTTCACCAGTCATTGTGACTTTAAAATTGGCATATACTCATCTGACACCCTGCCCTCTCAATTATTGTAATGTAAGGGGCCAAAAATCTTGTCTTCTCCTTACCCCAGCCACCCTCATATGGCCATATCCCTGATCGCACTATCTCCAAAATCTCAATTTCAGTCATTCATTCTTTGATGGTTAGTTAAAATTTTCTTTTATTCCACAGCTAATTTTAATCTAAATACTCTACTAGTTTTTTCATTATCCATAACCCCTCCTCTATCTTACAAAGCACATATTTCATCATCAAAAAATATAATGACTCCATTACAAAAATTATTCTTCTTTATCATACTGGACTGGTAAAAACCCAAGCCTGGTTAAACTCAACTGTCTACTTACTTGACACAGTTGTTCCCAAGCAGCTAAAAACATTAGTCCAATTCCACATGCTTGCTGGCTGGACTCACTATAAATTAGGTTCAGTATGATAGCCATTTAACACTGCTCTAGTAAATTCACTTTCACCCTCTCTGAGACAACTAGTTAACACCTTGCTCTCTTTAAGTCTGTAAAGCTCAGTTGCATCTCACATATAGTTGTCAACTTCAGATTCATATTTCACTGAAACAAATAGATAAAATCATTTTCAAAAGCCAACTTCATCTTCCCACTCCCAATTTCCTTCAATTACCACCACATACAAACACACATGCACACACACACTTTCTCTCTCTGTCTCTCTCTCTCTCTCTAATTTTCATTTTTTTCCACGGGATTAGAGCTCCTTTTTCTGATTAATTCTACTCTCTCTCCTTGTGCCCTAGATCCTCTTTCCTTGCCTTTATAAGTATGTTGCTTTTAAAATTATCCCCTTTCTCTTCTAGCTCATCAATCTCTCCCTCTACACTAAATCATTTCTCAACTTAGAAATATGTCTTCATGTCTGCATCATAAAAACAAACTAAATCCTTCTTTGATCCCACAGGAGCTTCTAGTCACAACCATGTGATTTCGATCTCCTTCACACACACACACACACACACACACACACACACACACACACTGCCTCTCAAGCCTTGACTATACTCACGGTTTTACTTTCCTATATCTCATTCTCTTCTCAATCCACTCCAGTGGAGCTTTAGTCCTCAGTATTTCATTAAATTGGCTTTGCTCAGTGTCAACAAGAATCTGAATCTTGTCAAAGCCAATGACCACTTTTCTGTTCTCAACTGTGACTTTTCTCAGCAACATTTGACACTGTTGACCTCTCCCTCCTTTGTTCAATACATTTAACACTGTGTGACCACAGACTTAATTGTCTTCATATTTTAATGAACACGTTAATTTCTCTCTCTCTCCTGTCACCAGGCTGGAGTGCAGTGGCACGATCTGGGAGGTGCAACCTCCACCTCCCAGGTTCAAGTGATTCTCCTGCCTCAGTCTCCTGAGCAGCTAGGAATACAGGTGTGTGCTGCCACACCCAGCTAATTTTTGTATTTTTAGTAGAGACGAGCTTTCACCATGTTGGCCAGGATGGTCTCGGTCTCCTAACCTCGTGATCCGCCCACCTCGGCCTCCCAAAGTGCTAGGATTACAGGTGTGAGTCACCATGCCCAGCCTCTTTCTCTCTTTTCTCTTTCTTCCCCCATTTTCTTCTCCCCAAATGATCTCTAAATTGATGCACTCCAGGACAAGACTAAAGTCTGTCTCTCAAGCCCTCTTCTATTTCCTATAAGCCTAGGGCATTAAATGCAGCTGTATACCAAAGGCTCCCAAATTTATATATTGAACTCCAAGCTCTCCACTAAACCCGAGACTTGAATATCTACATTTATAATTCGTATGTTCCACAAATATCCAATAATCCAATCAGATTTGGGATGGCTCACTTCCTTACTGTCTTTAGGTCTTTCTGCAAACATCACCCCACTGCGGAGGCCTCCCCAACAAACCTGTATAGAAGATCAACCCTACCTTAAGTCTTCCTATTCGCCTTGTAATGTTAACGTTTTCTCCTCACTTATCATCATTCGATATGTATTATTTATTTATTGTCTGTCTCCCCCACCTGGAAAACTTGTTCCATAAAGATAGGGACTAATTCCCACAGCTATTTTTCCAGTGCTAAGTACAGTCATAGGCTGGTAATATGCACTCAATAAGTATTTGTTAAATTCATATCCCTAAATATTCCTCACACTAAGCCTTTCTTAATTCAGAAAATTACTGTATACCCATTTACTCAGAATAAAAACACCCAGAATTATTCCTGATTATTCTTTTTCTCTCCTCCTGCCTTTTCCTTTCTATCAGTCTAATAGTGACACACGCCACATTCCTCACTAGGTTAATTGCCACCCACTTCAGTACAAGCCACGGCATTCTGTCTCATGGGTTTATCTCTGTAATCTCCTAGCTATTTTGTGTGTGTGTGTGCAATTCCAGTTTTGCCCCTCACAAGCAATCCTCCTATACACTATAGCTAAATGGATTTTCTAAACCATAAATCCAGTCACACCACATCTGTTCTCAAAATCCTCTAATGGCATTTCACTGAAGTTATACAACATTCTAAACTATTCAACACAGTATGCAAGGTGCTACGTAATCTCCCCTCTGCCTATAACAACATCGTTATCTCTCAACCCTATCCCTTATCATTTCTTTTGGACACACCATAATCTTTCCCACCTTAGATCCCTGTGTTTGGAACACTTCCCAGGGTTTTACCCAGCTGATTTCTTTCCAAAACTCAGACATTAAATGACTTCTTGTCAGGCCTTCTGTGACCATCCTTTCTAAAGCATTTAGTTTGCCCCCGACTTCAAACACTGACACATTATTCTGGCTTTTCCACACATAAGGAGCATCTGAAATTTGTTTTATGTTTGTCTGTTTTCTGGCTTCTGGTTAATCTATCATCTCCATTTAGGAGACTGTAAGCTCCATGAGGGTAAAGACTCATATTTACTACTCTATCTCCAGTACCTAGGACAGTGCCTGGCACACAGAGATACTCAATAAATATTTTTTTTTCTGACTAATTTGAAATTTGAAAACATGGACAAACCTCAAACTACACAATTAACTCATTTTGTGGCTGACTAAATTATTTAATACCTTTACATGTTACTTTTTATGATGTAACAATGATAGACCAATAAATCCTAAGAACATTATAAGCCTCAACTCAGATCATGAAATTGAAAGTTCTTTGCAAACCGTAAAGTACTATAATTACACTTCAATCACCATCCATCGGGACTGCCTACATTATTAAAATCCTATGAAGACCAATTGGGGTTTACAGAGTGCAGACCCAAAAGTAAGTTAAAATGACATTTTCCACTACAAAAATATATGCTTTTGTGTAACAATATTTAAAGTTTGAAATAGTGTGTCAATGTGTTACTCTTGATTTCAAGGATTAAAAAAATGACATTCAACTTTGTTTTTCATGCAACTCTTTGTAACTTTATTTCATTAATGAGGAAATATCCATAGAGAATTTGGCCCAACATTCTTAATTAAATCTTGAAATCTCAGACATGCTACTTGTGAAAAATCTACCAGTATGCCTTACCACCGTGGCCCTTTCTAACTATGCCATTTTGTTAGCTATTTGCACAAACGCCTAGAGTTCAGTCATGGGGAAACTCTTGAGTCACAAAAGAAAATAAAGGCAACACTTCAGTGGGATAGTCAAACATAAATTGCAACTCCATCACACAACTAATTAAAGATACAATTGACTAACAATTAACCAATAAAAATGACAGGTATATAAATCTAAAAAAAATTGATTAAATTCTAATCAAAGTGTTAGGAAGATCTATTGGAAAATTAACTGACCAGAATTGTTCTGTTGAAATGAAAAAAAGCAGTGACCTGGAAACAAGAAATGCAGATTCTATTCCTGGATGTAGAACTTATTAACTCTGATGGACTCTTCTACCTCTCTGGGGATAAATTTCTTTTTCTATAAAAAATGAAAGATACAGATCTATTTCTGTAACTGAAATTTCATAAACATCTTCACAGTGACAAGGTCCAGGATAAGAGAGGCTACAGACTAGAAAGGATAGCGTTAAGAAGCTGGAAGGAGCCATCAGGCCCAGACACACATATCATGTAGCCAGAAGGATATCTGGGCACGTCCAGATTCAATTCCTAGCTTCACTGCAAACTCCATGAAAAACTGCTGGGAATTTTTGTATTACTTTTGTCCCCAAACTCCAGACAGTTTTGAATATTACATGAGATAAGGGTGGGAAAGCACCTTTCTCTCTTGGAAAATTCCAAAGGGTAATTATAAATACTTTCTATAGCCCATAATTTCAGGGTTGCTTATGGGTATTTATTTAAATATTTGCCCAGACTTTTGCTATCATAGATGATATCATGGATGACAGATTGCTTCTCTATTTATCAGGCTCTAAAAGGAATGTACACACTTTGACATAGCATGTTGGGAAAACCAGAACTCCTTAACTGAAAAGAAAACAAATCTGAACTTTGTTATGTTTAAAAAAAAAAAAAATGTGTAACTCCAATACCGCATGGCTTGAAAGATATTTGGCCTCAGTCGATGTAGATGTTGCTAGTTTAGATGTTGCTAATTTAAATTGAACTGGAAAATTTCCTTGGAAACTTTGTACTTTGTCATTTTCCTACAAATCCATTTGGGTAACTTTGAGTAATTATGGGTTTTTTACACTTTTCATTTCCCCTTCCAAATCTCCTTTCTCAAACAACAGAAATTTCATTAATTACATTTTACATTCATTAGTAAACACAGTCAATTCAAAGTAAGGGTAGTTGTCATGAGATAAATGTTTGGATTCCAGGTTTAGTCTAGTCTTGCCACATGGTATTTGCTAAAAAGCCTGTCTCTAAGCTATGCCATTTAACCCAGGGGTTAGACTTTAAACTTTGAAGTTCAATGGTCAAAATGCTTTTACTTACGAAGAAAGATAGTATTTTATTTTCTAAGCATTAAAAATACTCCAAGACTTTTGATTCAATTATACTTTCTTTTTTCCCCTCTTCAAACATATATGGATATACATGTATAAAATGCATTATTTTAAATATGAACATAAGATATTTAATTATCATTTCATTAATGACATAGAATGCATGTATTTTTCACCAGATTTGGATAATAATCAAGTTTATTGTTAATTGCATACTCACGTTTTATCAAGCTCAATTAAATAGCTGAGATAACTGATCTAAGGGTGAAATATAACAGGCAAAAAGCAAGTGTAAAGTGCAGCACAGTAGACTATCCAATCACCATAGGTTTGAATTCACTTAAAAATATAATTAATTAAAAACAATAATTTAAAAATAGGCAGACATAGGCATTACATACACATGTAACCATTATACTACATAGCTCCCTTCGCCTTCCCGGAAATTTAGGAAGGAGATGGAGGATATAGGCAAAAAGAGAAGCTAGCAGTAGGCAGCAGAGACCAGGGAAGGAAAAAGCAGAAGGAACAAAGAGAGGAAGAAATACAGAAAATGGGGCAGAATAATGAGGCAACAGAATGAGGATAATTCAATGTCTTGCCGATTTTTCTTTCCATGCCTTCATGCTTGATACTTTGTGTCTAATAAAAAAACAAGTTTGGTGTGTTGTAAATATTTCGTCTCATGTCAGCTAAGTTTCTTCTTCCATTTAACTCATGGTTAAGTAAGTGGTGGCAGGATGATTTTTCATACTGACGCCTTCTCCCAAAATGTAACAGATTTTACAGAGAAGACAGCACATCAGCTTCCGGGATGTTACAATTACACACTGATGATCTTTTCTGTATTCTCAGTTTTTGGCATTAATCAGACCTCTAGCTCAATGGTGACATGAGCTTGATGATCTTCATATTAGACAAATACCATGACATATGCACTCTTTTTATATTATTAATGAACATAGGCAAAGAAATGTGCAGCATAAGCTTAATAAGATAATAAGAGAATTTCCATTTCTATTGTTATTTTTTACATGTATTTGGCTTGGCTTTTATTTTAAGGGATAGAATTGCTTTATGGGAAAAAAAAAAAAAAAAAAGCAGTAGGCAAACTCTAAGGATCATTAGGTCTCAGGGTTAGCTCAACCCTTAACTAACTTAAAGAATTTTAGTATTCCTCAGTGAACAGTTTGTTTTTAACATATAAACTCCTTATTTTTTCTGCTCGATAAACTGTAAAACAACAACAGAAATGCTGTTCATTATTATTAATTTTGCATTAATGTTGCCAACCTTATATCATAATTTATTACTATTTTTTAAGTTTCACAGTACCAATATTAATTCCATTTCTTCTGTTCTCATATATCCCATGTAAGGGATTTTCTTTATGCAGTGCATTTCTTCCCTGAGATCCCGTTCCAAGTCTGTAGCTCTGCTTATGTGGGCAATGAGCTCTCCTTCACATCTCGGGGAGCCAGTAGAGTTAAACTAACCTATTTACAATAACAACCATGTGTTGCTATGAGATGTGCCTTAAGAAGACTGAAAATCATTATCTTTGTCATGTGAGCAGAAGGTATAAATAAGGTGACCAGAAAGGTTTTATTTGTGTTAGCAACAGATGCAGAAGAGCAAAACAGCTATTCTAATAATATTGCCCATATGCTGGTGCAAACAAAAGAAAACTCTAGCAGTCCCAGGCTAAGTGAATTAGTGCTCCTCAATGATGCCATTGCCCAAGGCAGGGTTTTGTTCTTCCTCTCTGATGTCTTTTCAGTGCCAAATGGCTTGTCAGTTCCCACTAATGAAGAGCCAGGCTGCCTAGACTCCGAGTTGGACAGCTGCCTTATTCACAAGTTCTTAATGTGATATCCCCCACAACCCTGGATGCTCTTTTAGGTCCTAACAATGCCAACAGGAGGTTCTGTGTTGCTTTCCACTTTAGTTTTCAGAATCGCTGCACTTGTCTACTATCATTTCTAGCTAGAATTTTGTCATCCTTCCTTTATCATTTGCTCCCTTGTCCCCATATACGAAATGGAGAAGATTGACCACTCATGAGATATACAAGTAATTATACATAGGTGATGACTGAGGGAAAAAGGTCTGTACTTTAATTTACAATCCCATGAGATGTGTACATTTTTTCTAGCACAATTCATGGGTCTGGTGAACAAGTTTCTCTTTTCCTTACCTGGTCACCAACTTATTCACATAAACATCAAAAAGAGTCTTTAAAGAGCATAGAAATTCTCTTCTGGGGAATGTGGAGGCATAGCAGGGAGGAGATACTAATGCTTGCCTTGATATTGGTAATATAACATAGCTTGCTTGTCCATGTATCTAAACATCAGGATTTTTGAAAAAGTTATTTTACTCTGACTTGTTTCTCCTTGGCTCCAGTAACCTCAGTAGATTTGTAGCACTGTAGATAAGATTTTGATAGTCCACATTTACCCATGCATAAATCAAATACTTTTTTGAGACTCATTTTACATACAGTATGTTATAGTAAATACTGTGAAGAGTACAAACATGTGTTAGTGCATTTACCAGATAGATCAGAGTCTAACAGAAGAGCTTAACACCTACAAGTAAACAATTTTTATATACATTTTATTCTCTTTCATGGAGAGCGACATTAGCATCTTTTGAGCTCAAGCTAGAAATCTCAGCATCATTCACAACTTTTCTTCCTCATGCATCACACGTTAGTTATAAAAGCCTGCATAATTCTAAATTTCTAAATTCTAAAATTTCTTAATGTTTCCCTTCTTTTCACTGCCAATGTTCATAAATGTAATCTTTATGTACGAGTGTTCATAAACTTAAACTTTCTTGGTTGATCCAGTGCAACTAATTATTTGTTCAATATTCTGAAAGTCTATGTAACTATTGAAAGATTTAGAGCCAAGGGAATATGTATGACTGGTCTTACAAAAAAACAGTGTTGTTAATTTGGGATCTGGATCATGAATGCACAGATTTGCTAGAAGGGTAAAAACAATTTTAATTCCATGGATAAGGAGAAAAAAGAGAGAAGAGGTTTAAATCAGAAATTATTCACAAAGAGGAATCCTTAGAAACTTAGTTTATTATCTATATTAGGGCCATAGGACATGTGCGTCGAAATATAAATCCTCAACAAATTTGCATAATTTTCACTGAGTTCAGATAATTTCACTAGGTGTTTGTGATGGACACAGAGGTGTGTCACCCAGATTCCCCTTTGAGACCTGAGTGATAATTGACATAGACATACTAGAGCCCTTGTTTTGGAACCAGAACCTGTGGCATAAGAGATATCACAGTGGGGAATGACAAGTGGAAGCCTATAAAATTCTCCTTTCTACACCTGGTCAGGTACCAAGCCAAAAACATCATATCCAAAGAGAGGACTCACAGGCAGTAGCAGATGATTTAGCTAGCTGCTCAAGGGCTGGGAAGAGAGAAAGACTGGAAAATCCAGGAAAACATAACTGAAATAGAAGTATGTAGCTAGACCTACTGGAGGAAGGGCTAAATATGAATAATTTTTGTGTCATATGTTAGCTCCTAAAAGAGATTTACCATCACAAAAGAGACACTAAATCACCAAGCACACAAAATGATTTGGCTAGTTGGTATCAGCTAGCATCTGTCATTGGCCACTCCAGTGCTGGCATGATAAGTATATCAAAAGATGGCCACAGTGGTAAAGATGAGCCAAGGTTGATAGAGTTACTGCCACCACTAAACACCTAACCTAACAACAACAAACAACACTGAACCCCCAACAATATGCCACCATTCCTTGAGGAGACCAACTGGCCACTTCCATCACTATTCACTAGTGCACAGGCCAGCTACTTGTTTTGAGAGAAGTTGATAAATATTTGGGGTATGGGTTTTTCTTTCCTGCTAATAGGGTCCAAACTACCACCACTACCCAAGGGCTTGTAACGTGTTTGATCTACTAGTACACCTTCCCACATAACATCACAAATCAAGAAGCCCACTTTACAGTAAAGACTATGTGGGTAGGGGCCCGTGACCATTAGATTCATGGATCATATCACATATCAGACTATCCAGAACCTACTGGCCTCACCACATGCTGGAACCGCCTCCTGAAGGCATAGTTGAAACATCAGCTCAGATAGAATTCTTTTTGAGGATGATGTCTACATACTCTAGGATGCAGTATACGTTTGAGTCAAAGAACTTTGCCTGGTGCTCTGCATCCAGCAGGAAGAATACAGGGGTCCAGAAACAAAGAGGTAGAAACAGGAGTGGTCACGCTTATTCTCACTTACCATTACCCACTTGCGGAATTTGTGCTTCTCATCCCAAACACAGCCTCTCCAGAGTAAAGAGTTCATGGTCTACTAAGAGGGGGCATTTCCTCTAGAAGACACCGAAACAGCCCTATGCATCTGTAAGTTATGGCTGTTCTCCAGGTATTTTGGGCAGGTACCAGCAGGTGAAAATTGCTAGAATGTTGGACAGTAATTAAGATTGACCACTGGAGGGAGGTGGGGCTGCTGTTACACAATGGAGGCAAGGAGGACTAAGTTTGGTCTCACATTGGGCATCTCTTGTTACTAACTTGCCCTATTGTGATATTAAATGAACAAATGCAGCAATCACAGTCTGAGAAGTCATGGTGACCATGGGCTCAGACCCTCAGGGATATTGTGTCAAATCATGACAACTGATAACCCACTGAGACCAACAACAGTGTTCCCTGAAGTGAGGGAAATCTAGAACGGATAGTGAAGGAAGTAGCCTGTGACAACTGGTTGTGGTCCCACAGTTAGCTCCAGTAGACCGGGCTGTAGCATCAGAAGCCTAGTGGAGTTCTCCGCATATACGTAAGTAGATCCAAGCAGTGCATGACTCTGATGAACACAAAGATGTGCCACTTTGATCCCTTTTGAGAAAGGTCGTACTGCCAGCTGCTGGGAATGTGGCCAGCAGACAGCCTCCCGCTGTCAGCCACTTCAAGGACTGCCTCATCAGCTTACCCAAGGGCAGGTCTTTCCTAAGGGGGCCCACATTTAATGACTGATTGAGGTGGTTGTGATCCAATCTTTCCCAACACTCCTGGGGCCGCGCTAGCTCCAGAGCTCCAGAGAGGAGGCTGCTATTAGACCTGTGCTGCTACTTGACTTGTCTTCATGCCCCTGAGTGCTATTTCAGGGTATGGCTACAAGAAAACTCAAAACTTGAAAACAGTGATAAACATTTTTTGTTTAAAGTCTTTCGAATGATTTGGTAACTACAGTTAAAAAAGGTAAACAAGTTATAAATTCCTTCAGCGGTGGGAGCCTGTTCTATTCACGTCTAAATCTTCAGTGCCTGCTGCGGTAGCTAATAAATACTATTAAATTGCAATGAACTGAGTCATACTAAATTAGAATGCTGAAGTGATATAAAATATTTAATGTTTTACAAAAGTTACTTTTAAAAGTAGCTGATAAATAGCATTAAATTGCAATGAACTGAATCACACTGAATTAGAACGCTGAAGTGATATAAAATATTTAATGTTTTACCAAGTTACTTTTATATTAGAAATCCTTGGCTGGGCACAGAAGCTCATGCCTGTAATCCCAGCACTTTGGGAGGCAGAGGCAGGAGGATCACGAGGTCAGGAGATCGAGACCATCCTGGCTAATACAGTGAAACCTCTTCTCTACTAAAAATACAGAAAATTAGCCGGGCGTAGTGGCGGGTGCCTGTGGTCCCAGCTACTCGGAAGGCTGAGGCAGGAGAATGGTTTGAACCCGGGAGGTGGAGCTTGCAGTGAGCCGAGATCAGGCCACTGCACTCCAGCCTGGGCGACAGAGTGAGACTCTGTCTCAAAAAAAAAAAAAAAAAAAGAAAGAAAGATATCCTTACTTGATCCTATTTAGTTATATTCTTATAGCATGTAACATGTGTGATAACTACCACCATCATCTCACTAAGTTATTATACTCTTGTTGTTGAGGGAATCCTGGTCCCCACTTCTCATCTGCCGTGAGGGAATATTCATGAAAGTTATTTATGGCCACCCTTTTCACCTTCTCACTCAACTTGTGAGTTTGGTACCTTCTTTATTTTGTAGCAAACTACCAACAGCAGGCACACATTTTTACCTGTTTTATAACACATCTATTTCTATGGGCTGTTGAATCGAGGACAACTTGGGCAATTATTCCAATTTGAGAAAAGATGAGGAAGTTTTAGGAAGTCAATTTTGTCTTTAATCCAAGCAAAAAAGAGCTCTATCAATGATTGTTGAAAACCAGCGCTATCGATCAAAAAATATGTTAATGCCTATGAAATGAAATTTTATATACAAATATCTCAGATGGGAAGAGGGGTATGATTCAGCTCCAAATTCTACCTGACCCTTCAGACAATGATTATTTCTTTCCCTATTTGTAAGGATCTGCTTCCCACTGGCACCCATCCCATCTGTCAACACTCTTCATCAACTCATCCTCATAATCCTTTGTGGCAGAATCTGTTAGAGTATTGACTCATGATCAGTGTGTAAAACTTTAGGGCTGGGGAATGTAAACAGAAGCAGGAAACATGATCCTCTCTTACCTCTTGTGTTTATTCCCACCTATAACCTTCAGGCTAGGTAACCACTGCTCTGTTAGGGTGAGGAAGGTCTCTGTGATGACAGTAAGCCCTCTCAACTACTGATATTTCATTCTAAGACTTAGATTGAGAAATGTTTATTTAGCATAGAGAAGATGATAAGTCACTTAAAATAATGAAGATCTTATTTTCTTATTATTTTACTTCACTTTTCTTGGGGAGAGTAAAACTTTTGCCTCATAATTCTCTGTCTTATCTACCAAAATTAGTATCTTTAAAAAAATATTTCACTAGTATATTAAATTAATTTTCCATAGATCAAGTTTCTTGGCAGCTCTCCCAGATTGCAAGTATCATGGAGAAAAAAATAAGGAATTTGCATAAATCGCTGGTTAAATCCAAACTCTGTGGATAACTCTCTGGCAACTTCAAGTTCTAAAATATATTTTTGAGTCTGTAGTGATATTATGGTCCTGGAATGCAGTCTTCATAAGTTCTTTTTAAACATAAACGATTTTTTCCTGTATCACTGAAGCTTTCCTTCACGTTTGTTTCTTTAAGAACAAATCTTTAAAGTCTGAGCTTTGAAAAAAATCTTTAAAAAGTCTGAGCTTAAAGGTTTAACATAATTAGAGAGAATGGTGTGATTCAATTTTACATTTGTTGTATCTGTTATCATTTGTTTTAATGATAAAATAGAAATATGTATGAATATTTCACTGCTATTTAGCATGACAGCACATGTATTTTTCCATTTTTAAAATGCCATTTTTTCTTCTCTCTCTCTCCAACATTCATCTGTATCCAAATAAACAGGTCAATAGCCTGGTGTGTAGTTTTTCATTTTCACATAATCACAATAAAAAATACAGAGTGCTTTCATATTGTTTTTACAAGTCAACTTATATATGTTGACTTTTGACCAGCTTTCTCACTTAATAATGCATTAAAAATCTTCAAGTCAGAACGTAAACATCAACCATCTTTATATTATTGCTTTGTGTATTTTTAAATGAATATACTTGTCTGAGAGCAATTTCAGAATTACAGAAAAATTGAGCTGAAACTACAGAGACTTCCCACAAATCTCCGGACAAACATAGCTATACAACCCTATTATTTACATACTGCATTTGTTTAGTGGTACTAAACTAAACTATGGACTTCAGCTAATAATAATGTACCAATAATGTACAGTTATTGACTCATTAATTGTAAAAAATGTACCATACTAATGCATCATTTTTTAAACAACCACATGAGATTATATTGCATTTCTGCCTTTCTTAACTTATGAGGATATCAGTCGATGACAACTTTTTACCACTATAAATAGTGGTGCAATAAATGTCCTTGAACATTAACTCTTATGAACTAGAATTTTATTTCTATGAGACAAATATTCACCTCCCTTCTCAGTTCATTTAACTGGAAATATAAGCAAGATATCTGTCTCCCTTCAACTTTGCAGAATTATTAAAAGTATAGTACATCTAAATTAAAACAGCTTTTTTTTTTTTTTTTTGAAGACGGAGTCTCACTCTGTCGCCCAGGCTAGAGAGCAGTGGGGCGCTCTCGGTTCACTGCAAGCTCCGCCTCCTGGGTTCACGCCATTCTCCTGCCTCAGCCTCCCGAGTAGCTGGGACTACAGGCGCCCGCCACCACACCCAGCTAATTTTTTTGTATTTTTTTAGTAGAGGCGGGGTTTCACCGTGTTAGCCAGGATGGTCTGGATCTCCTGACCTTGTGATTCACCTGCCTCGAGCTCCCAAAGTGCTGGGATTACAGGCGTGAGCCACTGCACCCGGTATAACAGCTATTTTTTATTGCATACCATAAGCCTCACACCACGCTTGATTTTTTATTAATAATGTTTTTGAATTGTTAAAATATACATAACATGAAATTTATCAGATTCTTTTTAAGTATATAATTCAGTAATGTTAATGCATTAACATTGTTGTGCAACTGATCTCCGTAACTCTTTTCATTTTACAAATCTAAAACTCCATACCAATTAAACAATAACTTTCCATTCCCTGTTTGCCCCATCCCCTGGCAACCACCAGTCTACATCTGTCTCTATAAATTTGTTTGAAATACTTCATATACTGTGAGTTGTACAGTATTTCTATGTGTGTGACTGGCTTATTTCATTTTGCATAATGTCCTCAAGGTCCAGCCATGTTGTAGCATGTATCAGAATTTTCTTTTTGAGGATAAGTAATACTCCAAGGAAACATATATTAAACTTTCTTTATCAATTCATTCATCAATGGGCATGAAAGCTGCTGCTTCTACCTTTCAACTATTGTAAATAATGCTTCTATGAATATGGGTATATAAATATCTCTGCTAGAACCCTATTTTCAATTATTTCAGGTATATATGCCCAGAAGTGAAATTGCTAGAGCATATGGTAATTCTATTTTAAATTTTTTCAGAAATTGCCATACTCTTGTCCATTTCAGCTATACCATTTTACATTTCCACCAACAGGGCACAAAGGTCACAATTTTTTAACATCCTTGCCAACACTGCTTATTTGTGTTTTATTAATAATGGCCATCCAAACAAGTGTGAAGTTAATTCCCTTTTCCAGTTGTTAGTGTGTAAAACTGCAAATGGTGTTTCAGTATTTGCAAGTTGCAAGTATATCTTGCAACTTTGCTGAGTTCATTAATTACTTCCAACTGTGTGTGTGTGTGTTTGGGTGCACCATTCAGAATCTTTAAGATTTTCTATGCATGCGATCATATCCTCTATGAACAAAATTTCTTCCTTTCCAATTTGGATGCCTTTTGATTTCTTTTTCTTGTATAATTGCTCTGGCTAGGACTTCCAGCACTATGTTGAATTAAAATGGTGAAAATGGGCATCTTTGTCTTGAACCTGATCAGTGGAGCAATTCTTCTGGATGAGCAAAGTGATTTATATATAATGTTCTGCAGAACCCCAGGGTTCTTTGAATTTTCACTAGACTATAATCTGCAGGGTTGAGTGAGGACTGTGTGAGTGTGCCTTCTAACACCACATCACACAGAATAGCTGTGTTTTTATCTTTTGCATATTGAGTTTATTTATAAAATTTAATAAAGTCAAAGAAGTTCACAACTCAAGAAACTAGGAAAGCCATTTGATGAAAACTGTCATCTGAGATAGGTGTGAAGGTATATGCCTGCAGTCCCAGCTACTTGAGAGACTGAGGCAGAAGAATCTCGAGTCCAGGAGTTTAAGGCCAGTCTGGGCAACATAATGAGACCCTATATATCAATTTAAAAACAAAAACCAAAAACAAACCAACATTAAGAACATTGTTCTTAAAATAAAGTCTTTTACCCATGAAAGAAAAGGCATGAAAACATTGCCTTTCATTATTAGAGTAACAGCATTCATGATCAGATACCTAAATTCACTCTTGCATAATAGAGAACATAGTACTGAGGGATTTGGACATAGAAAGAAGATCTGGAGACATATTCCTTTGCTGAATAGCATGTGTCACTGTAACAGGGCAAGATATAAACACACTTGACTTAGAGAGATCACAAAAAAGTATTAGGAAGAGCAGCAAAGTGTGCCAGATTTACCTTATGGATATCTTCCTTTGAAATATTCTTTGCAGAAATAATTATAGCCTTGTTCAAGTAGGTTATGGTCTTTTAAAAGGATGATGAGAAAAAAACACAAGTAAAAATTCCAGTAGGAAATATAGCTATCATTCAGTATTCATGGAGGATTGCTGTCAGAAACCCAAAAATATCAAAATCTGCAGAAGCTGAAGTTCCTGGTATAAAATAGTGGAGTGTTTGCATGTAACCTACACACATTCTCCTATAAATAAACTCTAGATTAGTTATAATATCTAACACAATGTAAATGCTATGTACACAGTTGTTATACTGTATTGTTTAGGAAATAATGACAAGAAAATATGTCTTTACGTAGTCAGTACAGAGGCAACCATCTATTGTTTAAAATATTTTTGATTTACAGTTGGTTAAATCTATGGATGCAAAACCCATGAATACAATAGATGAGCTGTATTTGGAAAACTCAAAATAGGATAGTCGGAGGAGGGTTAATTTTCAGAGTGGTTGTTAACACAGGGGAGCCAAAAGGATACTCATCTGAGGCTTATGATAAGTGAGCTGTTACTATCCATAGTGAGGAAGAGATGAGTGGAGGGAGGGGGCAACTTACAGTTAGAGAGAAGAGAGTAGCAGAAATTCCTCTGTGTTGCAAAGATCAGTGACCATTAGTAAAGGGTTACCCCAAGGCACCTGGCAGGGAGGAAGCTCAGGAAATAAATACTCTCACCTGACTCTTTCTCTTTCCAATCTCCTACCCAGTGGGCTCCTTGCTAATGGAAGCCAGCAGTAAATCAGAGGACCTAGCGAGCCTGTCATTATAGTCTATGCTGGTGGCTTCCTGGGGGCACTGAGCAGGTTGGAGTAGGGTGAATAATGGAGGTGGATGCACAAACAGCAGGGATCCTATGCAGAAAATAACTGGTATAACTTCAAAGGATTGAAATGTGAGTATTTTCTCTGTCTCTCAATCTTTTTTCAAAGGGCTGAAATGTGAGTATTTTCTCTGTCTCTCAATCTTTCTCTCTCTCTCTTTCTTTATCTCTTTCTCCTCCCCCATCACGGATGTGAATAATAACAAATCTTTGGAAAAAATCACAACAAAATATTTACACAAGCAGTGAGTTTATAAATAGAAAATTGATAGCAACAACAATTTTAAGAGACTATATATCAGATATGTTGTTTGTCCCTTGAAGGCTTTGTTGGTAATAAAACATGGACTGAGTCTGTGAGTGTGAGCCAGTGTGACAAATCCTCTCTTCTTAGGGACTAAACAGTGGGTTGACAACTCCATAACATATAGACAGCAGTGTTGGTCAGTTTAGTGAAAAATCTGGTCTTCCTGTTAGTTACCTGAATAACTCAGGGAAACAAGCATTGTGTATTTTTTTTCCCTCTGAACAGCTATCCTATGAAAACCTGAAAAATAATAATAAAATATTAAATGTTCTAAGAAGATTTTTAAAAATTATGTTTGAAAACATTCCTGGGAGACAAGTCCTACCAGGTTTCAAGAAGTAAGTTTGCAGCCAGGAGCACAGGAAGGGAGTGGCAATCATGAGTTAGAATGAGGCTGAAATACAAATCCTTTTGTCTCTTTCGTCCCCATAGCTAAGCTGAGCCCCATCTCAGGCTGTAGTGACTGCTGTGGGACATGGGAAAATCTGAGTCTAGCTGGAACACCTTAGCCCCATTTTTCTTTTTTCCTACAAAGCTATATTTGGTAATCTGGAGCCTTTGTGTCTGGATTGAATTTCCTAAGTGGTTCTGAAATTTACCATCTGCATAACTGAGAAAACTAATTAACTTTATTTTGCCTTGGTTTCCTTACAATAAAATGGAGCTATTAAAACTATGAACTTGGCCAGGCGCGGCACCTCACATGCCTGTAATCCCATTAATTTGGGAGGTTGAGGCAGCCAGATCGCTTAAGCAAAGAATTCGAGACCAGCCTGGGCATCATGGCAAAACCTTGTCACTACAAAAAATACAAAAATTAGCTGGGCATGGTGGCGCAGGCCTGTAGTCACAGCTACATGGGAGCCTAAGGCTGGAAGATCACCTAAGCCTGGAAGGTCAAGGCTGCAGTGAGCTGGGATTGCTCCACTGCACTCCAGCCGGGACAATAGAGTGAGAGACCCTGTCTCAAAAAAAAAAAAAAAAAAAAAAAAAAAAACCAGAAACAGCTGGGTGTGGTAGCTCACACCTGTAATCCCAGCATTTTGGGAGGCTGAGGCAGGCAGATCACCTGAGGTCAGGAGTTTGAGACCAGTCTGGCCAACATGGTGAAACCCTGTCTCTACCAAAAATACAAAAATTAGCTGGGCGTAGTGGCAGGCTCCTGTAATACCAGCTACTTGGGAGGCTGAGGCAGGAAAATTGCTTGAACCCGGGAGGTGGAGGTTGCAGTGAGCCGAGATCACGCCACTGCACTCTAGCCTGGGTAACAAGAGCGACACTCTGTCTCAAAAAAAAGAAAAGGAAAAGAAAACAGAAACAAACAAACAAAAAAACCTATAAACCTGATAGGTGTTTGAAACAATTTAAAAATGTAATCTATGTAAAGGCACATACACAGGGTTTAGTAGATATTTTGTCTATTATAAAAAAAAATAGTATTACTTGACCAGGTTACTCCTCTGTTAAAAATAAAATCTAGATTTTCAACATATTTACAGACAACCTCTGTTAATGACATGACTTCATTATATCTAATCTCAACTCTCCAAAAGACCACCGAAACAAACTGTTGATCAAATGAGCTCTAAGTTCATCAGACTCAACTACAGATGGAAAGGGTCCCAAGACAGAGTCTTAAGAGTGTTTTAGAATGAAAGTCTAAGACAAAATATTTATAGGGTTGGGAGATTTGGTCTCAAGTGATCTCAGGCAAATCTCTCAAGACAATGAATGAATTGGGAATGAGTAAAATTTGTCACTAAGGATCTCTTGCTAAAAATACAAACTAAATAAATGTACATTATGCCAGTTCTTTTATTCTATATATATTGCATAATCAGCACGATATTCCAAGGTAATTAGCACATATTTGTTCCTTAGAGGTTATTCCAATACAGTGCATGCTCACATTTTAAATGTTTTTTACTTTGAGTTAATAGAAAATACTAAAAATATAAGTAGTGGGACCAAATGAGGATGGAGCTTCGTAAGTAAAGTTTATCCTACTACAACATGCAGTGTGAATGGGTTTTTCAGCCATAGACCAGATGACTGATTCTGAGATGAAGAAATGAGAATTAAATGTTAATTTAATAATAGCATTTGGCTTTATCATGAGGAAAAAGAGAATAAATTGTTATAATCTTCCATTGAAATGCACTGCTTCTTATATTTTCTTGTACAATATAAAAACTCTGAAACAACATTGAATAATTTGAAAAAGTCTCTAATCTTCTAATAATTTTCAATACAAAACAATAAAAACAAAGACAGAAATTTAAACTTTCATATTAGAATCTAGAAATGTGAATGACTGCATAGCTCTTATTACTGCCAAATTATTTTATCTGGCTTTGTTTCATTATATAATATTATATAAACCAAATTTCTCACTTAATTTTTTAATAAAGTCTTCTTGAAATATGTTTTAATCTTACTTAGATTGCCCTGTATGCATGTCATTCCACAAAAATGCATGCTAATCCGTGCTAAGAATATACTTGTTTCTCTGATACCTAGATTGCCTTCTCAGAACTGAATATAAATCAAATATCATAGGAATTAATTTCTGCAACCCCGACTGTCTTCTCAGAACTGAATATAAATCAAACATCATAGGAATTAATTTCTACAACCAATTCTGTCACTTTCATTCAAGCAGTGAGTCATTACCTAATATTTTAATTATTGTTATTGAAGTTTGAGATAACTGGGAAAACAATTTTTTTATTCCTTCCAAAATAGTTAATTTCACTAAAAAGTCTGGTAACCAAAGGAACGTATAAATAGAAGAACACACACACTGAACACCTAACTAAATCACCTAACAGGCATGGTGGTTTTTGCTTACAATCAGGGAAATTTTCAGTCAGAAAGGAAGGAAAAAAGCCTTTAAATTGAGACTGTTGTAAGCAAATCAAGGTCCATATAAATGTAATAATAAGAGCAAATATTGTCTTCGTGGCAGTTATGAGCCTGATATGTGCTAGACAATTTCAAGCTGTCTATGATTTTATTATTTTAAAAAGAGAGGAAACTTAGCCTCATAAAGGTGATAACTTGTCCAAGAGTATATATATCCATGGTGTGATAGATAGAGCTTCAATTATATTCTGACCCCCAAAGCCATTTCCTACTGTGTCATACTACATTGTCTCAAAATCCTATTATGTGAATTCTGAAGTTTATACTTGGAGAACAAAGAATGTTTCCCATGGACCAAATATAAACCATTTGGGTAAAAAGTCAGCCTACAGTTGCCTTACAGCCTGCCTGCCCAAGAGGGCCTCCTGGAGGAATCTGAAGATCTCAGCAGGAAAATAAAGAAAAAACAATAACGAAACCATAAAACTAGGGACCATACTAGACATCTATGAATAAAAATCAGAAGCAGATAACTGGAAGAGACAATTTGCTCCTGATAGGAACCCATGAGTAACAGACTGCCAGTAATGGTGCTAGGGTTTGGTGGCCTTCAGAGATTTCATGGAAACTTCTCTCAATAGAGAAAGAATCAGCTTTAACCAACTACCAAACCCAGAGGATGCCAATCCTAGATAATGAGAAAGTACAAGTTAAGTAAGATTTTTCCTTCTATGGTAGACTGAATAATGTCTTCCTGTCCGAAACGTACACACCGTAATCTCCAAAAAACGCACATGGATTTTGCAGATGTGATTAAGTTACAGATGTTGAGATTAAAAGATTGTCCTGACTTATCCATGTGGGCCTAATATCATTACTTGGGTCTTTAGGCAAGGGAGGCAAGAAGTCAAAGGCAGAAGGAGAATGCAACGTCAGAAGTAGAGGTTGGATCTGATGAAGAAACCTAGCGAGGGGAGGAACAGGAGGTTAATTTTAGGTAGGGAATTAAGCAGGACAGCAAAAATAAAGTAGTTCATGGCTTCTTCCAACTGTAGGTGTCTAGCCCAAAGAAGTTCCAGGGTGGCCTGCGTATATTAATTACTGAACTAATTAAGAAGTGACCAAAGGATGTTTTGTTACCTAGGGGTTTGGGGACTTGCACTGGACTTTACCTAGTGGTCAGAGATTGGCAAGACTGTACAAGAAATGGAGAAAATAAATAAAGCTGTTTTCTGATTACATCATATGAATCCTAATTTTCCAAAATTATAGTACCACATGTGAACAGGGCCCCCTTTGAATTAGGTGACTGAATTAGTTTGTCTCTTCATTCTCCAGGGCTTAGACTTCCTCCTACACTCCTATTTTCCTAACTCCTGCCAAATCTTTGCATTGCCTCCTTTCTCCAGTATCTGCTCCAATGAAGTTCTCAGTGTCCAGGTTCCCCACATTTTGCCCTGACTACACTAGGTATTACCAGCCTTTCATAATCCCTTTTGTTTATAAAAATAATAACTTTGTAGTAATTGTCAAAGTATATTTTTAAAACACAATTGTCACACACACAGCACATATCAAAGTTTTACTTAACTCAGTAATGAGGAAGCTAGTAGAATGAAAAATGAAAACCAGGGATTTAATATGGTCAATAAAAAATGGTGCTGACATAGGATTGCTAAATTAGATGATAAATGGATTATACTTTACAGGGCAGTATAGCTATAACTTTGGAAGTCATCAACCATAAAAAATAAAACAATTCAGTGTACCTAATCAATTCTCTACAACTCACATTCTTAAATACAGAGTTGTAAAATGCCTGTGTACTAGTCAGTTGTGATTACTAAAGTCAAACAAAGGTACATTTTCTAAGAGTCATATGACTCTGAGGTAGGTGTGTTAGAGAATGCTCTGGCATAATTTTAAAAGGTTGCATAATCATCTTTCTGCTTCATCTCCAAGATGAGGATAATTCTTTCTAACATCATAAGCAAATCAGTAAAGAATTTAAAATTTACTACATACATTGAAATTACAAAATAAATACTGATTTCAAGGACAGCAAAATTTACTAAATAATGATAGACTTCTGATTAAAACAAAATTTATGTTTACTTAATACTTATGCTAGATTGTGCCACATCAGTTTGGTTAAAATGGGATTTGTATTTTCCTGAATCATCTTCTCTGAGTGGTGGCAGATGTGATTTGGAAGGTAGAGGTTTAATATTAGCCATGATGCTCAGAAGGACATTGGGGTCAGTTATGGTGATGCTCATTTGCAGAGGTGCCTAGAAGATTCCCAACTCATCTTTATTGTCCTCTGTTGTGACCAGCTTGCCATCCCCACTGAGGGCCACGCTAAATAACAGTTTCTCCAGGCCCACAAACAGATGTTTGGCTACAACCTCATAGAAGTAATGCCTACACAGAGGTAACAGCTTCTTGTAGGCATCTCCATGGCATCCCCCTCTGCACAAACTTCATTGTCTGGGCAAAACTAGTATTTACCTTCAAGCTCTGACTTCCCCACACAGTACTTGCCAGTGTTTTTGGCAGACAACTGGTTAATGACTCTATCTGATCCCCTTCCTCCTGGTCCAGACCTTCACTTCACTCGCACCTCCAACAACCTTGTAAGGTCTAATCACTATAGTAAATCTCTTGTTCCCCAGATATTCAGAGTGGCTCTTTTTTTCTGACTAAACACAGACTGATGCATTCCTATTATTTTACAACTATGATCTCTAATTTCAACCCACTCAGATGAGATATTTCCAACCATATTCTGACACAAGTCTATTCACTAAAATGATGATATGATGATGATGATGATGATGATGATGATGATGATAACTAACACTTGCTAGAAGGCTGGCATGATTGTAAATGTTTTGCTGCCAAATGCTCAAATGTTTCTCAACTCTTAAGAGACTTTGTCCATTGTCTCTCAAAAGGATATCATGTTTTAGAATGTTAAAAAATATTACTCTCAATCCTGGGTCATATTGGTGTGAAAGGATCAGAGGAAAATCTAGAGGGATGATGTGGGTAGTTAAGTTATTCGAGTAGTAGGGCAGCCCCTAGGTAACTATCATTACTGGTTTTCTCAAATATTAAGAACCAGTGCTAAAAAAAGATCATGCACACAGTTTTGACTCCAAAGTTAGAATAACAATACTTACTGGGAATTTGTCACATGTCAAGTACTTTGCAAAACTGTGTACATATATTACCTCATAAAACTTCCCCAAGTCCAATAAATAGAAATTGTCAAATTCTTTATTTGGGTGAAAAAAAAAAAATGAGATTGATAAAGATAACTTGACCAAAGTCACACATTAAAATATATATAAAATTGTAATGGAAACTGCTAATTGTCTTTCTATGTTCTATGAGTTTCAGCCAGACAGATATTCACAGTAATAATGACTTGATTCCCATCCTCTGTTGAAACTAGGTATTGCCATTTGACTGTATTCTGGCCAATGGAGTCAAAGTCAAAGTGGAAGAAAATGACCCTATAGAAAGAAGATGTGTTCTCTTTCTTTTCTGCTTTTCTGATGCTATAAGACAGATGTCACAGCTAGATCTCCAGCAGCTATCCTGAGTCATGAAGTAACCTTGGGAATGACAGTTGAACACAATGGAGCAATATGCCATAAGAACCCCGAGTCCTTGGTCCTTGTGCAGAACCTTGCACCAGTTTACTCACCCCATTTACTACATAGAAATTCCCTGTTTCGGAAACTCAGCTTCTTGTCTAGAAGAAACCAAAGTTTCCAAAAGCTGGGAATCCATTTCCACTTCATTAAGGACAAATTCAAAAGCACTTTTCTACTTTCACCCTGCAGGCTTGTTTTTAATTTAAGTCTGCAATACGGGGGAAGAAAAAACATAATCCAATGAGCATTGTCTCATTTCTTATTTAAAATACCAAGATCTATTCAGAACGGAATAATATAGAGAAAACAGCAAAATAATCTTATTAGAACTTGGTCAGACCTTGACCCCAGCGGGAGTTCTCCGTACAAATCTCAAATCCAATCCCCGGGAACAGGTCTGGAAAGGCCCAGTGGAGCCCGAAATCAGTGTCTATAAAGATTCAGGTTGTTAATGGGATATAGGTTCAGTTGCCCATATCTGTTTTCACTATTTTTTCTATCATTCTTAGATAAAATAAGGCTCAAAGGATTTGTTTTTAAGGTAGAGGCCCTTGGACCTCCTGTTCGAGTCTTTGGTGGGAGCTCCAGCATCTCCTTGGCTCGAAATGGACCCCAACTGCTCCTGCACCGCTGGTGTCTCCTGCACGTGCGCCGGCTCCTGCAAGTGCAAAGAGTGCAAATGCACCTCCTGCAAGAAGAGCTGCTGCTCCTGCTGCCCCGTGGGCTGTGCCAAGTGTGCCCAGGGCTGTGTCTGCAAAGGGGCGTCGGAGAAGTGCAGCTGCTGTGCCTGATGTGGGGACAGCTCTGCTCCCAGATGTAAATAGAGCAAACTTCACAACCTGGATTTTTTTTTAATACAACCCTGAGCCATTTTCTGCATTTCTTTTTATATTAAATATGTGATTGTTTTATTGTCATAAAAGAATTTTGACTTGAATCTTAAAAAAAAAAAAAAAAAAGGTAGAGGCCCTTTTTCTACTGCCTCTTCTCTGCGAAAGCAGATAGCTCTGTGGCATATTTGACTTAATAGAGCTACTGCTTTTAATGTATTAATCCTTGCAAATAAAAATTGAGTTAAGTCAGCCTGTCTGAAATGGAGCCTCCAAAACAATGAATAACAAATATGCAGTAGATGTCATAACCCAACAGTCTGGCAGTGTGCACTTGTCTTCATTTGTAAAGTCTCTTTATGTTCACATATGTCTGAGGGGCCCAACCAGGGTTACAACAAAAATTAACCTGTCAAGAATTGCCCTCATTCTCAGGAGCTTAAGATTACAGTCCGGTTTCCAGTTTTTTTAATTTTTAGAGCACCAGATGACCTATTTCTACAGTAAACACATCTTTAAGACCATTAGAAAAGTTGCCCATATTGGTATGGATGTAAGCCAAATTAAACTGAAAGACATAATACGAGAATTTCCGGGTGATGGTTTTATTTACTTGCATATAATCATCCTCTCATTGTATTGAAATTACTGCTACTATGGTAAGTGACAATGTGCTGAGTTCAGCTCTGATTTTTAAGAAAAAAGAATTTTTTCTTTTCAACTAATATGAATACTCACATGCTTCACAAAGACCTTTCAGATTATTGTGTAGGCTCAGTCCTCTCCTCACATGCATTTGAGAAAACATATATTCCTGGTCACATGGGAGGAGAAAAATATGTTTATTTTAATAAACATATTAAACATAAAAAAATAAAAAAATATGTTTATTTTTCTGAATATATGCCTGAATAGATGCCTTCTCAGTTTAAATTTGTGGAAAGTTTTTTTTTTTTTCTCTTAATACTTGGAGATGAAGCATTTGGGGGAAAAAAGGTCATGTACTTGCAAAGAAGGATTGCAAAGGATATAAACTTTAGCAGACTGGCTCACCAAATAAACATAAAACAAGTGCTTTATGATAAAATTGTAAAATATTAACCAGATTACTGAGTTTAGACTTAGTCTACTCATAGTGGAAAACAATTTTCTCTCGTAAATATCATACCTACAAATGTCTTCATATCATCAGATATCTGCATTGCAAAATTCAGGTATACAGCTGTTGTGTTAGGAAGTCACAAAGTTAAGGAAAATGCCAGAAATTTTATTTATTTGGAAGATTAGAATTAGATAGGAAATATGCTTTGTTGCTGCTGCTGTTGCTGTTTGTTTTTTCTCTTTTTTTAAATTTTTGGATTTATTTCCAGATTCACAGGGATCATTTTCTCTGTTACTCAGAAGTGAAGTTCTCACTTATCCACAATGGCAGCAAAGAAGAGAAGAAGAAGAATGACATTCAGAGTAGTTTGAAGAAAAGAGGATAACCAAGGAAATGAGGCAACAAATGGCGTATAAAAAAATTCAGTATTATCAGAAATACAGAGTAAGAAATAAATGCAAGAATATAATCCCCTGTGAAATTCCAGAAATGTGGGACAGGATTGAGACTTCCCACAAAAGGTAGACTGGAGACTTAAGCTATTTATTTGCATATGAATAAACGGAAATTCCACTGGAGCACTTAGGGATTAGACCATTATTCTAAGTGAAGTAACTCAGGAATGGAAAACCAAGCATCCTTTATTTCCACTCATAAATGGGAACCAAGCTATGAGGATGCAAAGGCGTAAGAATGATACAATGGACTTTGGGGATTCTGAGGAAAGTGTGGGAGGGGAGTGAGGGGTAAAAGACTATACACTGGATACTGTGTCCACTGCTGAGGTGATGGGTGCACCAAAATCTTGGAAATCACCACCGAAGAACTTATTCAGGTAACCAAACACCACCTATTCCCCAAAAACCTATTGAAATTTTTAAAAAGGAATATTAGGGAGCTACAAAAAATATGCTTTCAAAGAACATTTAATGAGATGGAAAAATTATAAAATCAGATACAAAAACTGCATATACAGAATAATCCCAATTATATATAAAAATATACTCTTGGGAAAATGGAAGTATGTCTAAATATCAACAGTATAGTATTCTTGGGCAGCAGAATCAAGGGTGACTATTTTCTCCCTTATATATTTCTACATTTTCCAAATTAAAATATATAGTCATTGATTAAAAAAAATACTGAATCAGACAAATCGAAATCAAGGACTGTTTTATAAAACAAGTGGCATATACTCTTCAAAAATATCAATGTCATGAAAGAAAAGGGAGCTAGGATATTATTCCATAGTAAAGATTAAAAAGACTTGACAACTAAAACAACAAAAAATACATGTCTTAGAACCAGACTTCTGAAGATAATCTCTAAAGCCAAAGGGGCCTTGTACACAAATCATCAGAGAAGATTATATTTTTGGAAAGCAGAGAGAAGGATGTTTATTGCCCTTTATCTTATTGCATAAAAAAATCTATCTTGCAAATTCAAATATGCCTTATAATAACAAAAAAGCCAAATCTCTTTTTAGAAGAATTGTCCTAATGTGCACCCTGAGCTGTTCTTCACTTAATGATTTTTTCGTCATCACTCAAGGATGGTGTTTTCTATCTCCACAAGTAAAATTAAGCATTTCTTCCTTTGTACATGGTATTTGTGTGGTAGGAGTTCACAGAAGAGAAGGAAATTGGACAAGGTATATTAGTTAACATGATGTCTTGCTGCTTAACCAGACATTTCTCAGTGGCTTAGCACGATTTACTGGAAATCTATATGGAGTCCATCCTAGTTTAATGGAGTGTGTATAGTGGAAACTTCCACTCTGGGTCTTAGGGACCTAGGTTGTTTCCATTTTATGATTATGTCATCCCTAAGGGCTTCAGAATTCTTTGCCATGTTCTCAGAAGCTGGCCAGGAGATGGAGGAAGAAAAGATCATGCACAGAGAGACTTCATGGTACCAGCCTTGGAGTGGCATATCCTTCCAATGATATTTCATTGGCTATAACTCACTCACATGACCCAACCTAAGTGGCCACAAGGAAGGATGGGATATGTAGTCTAGCTATTCATCCAGAAAGAAAAATAAATGACTTTTGTAAACATCTGGCTAGTCTCTGCCAAAATGTGCACGCCATTAGCTGCAACACAGCTTCTTTCTTCTTAGACACACATATTTAATCACTTTTTACAAAATGCCTTCAATTTCTGGAATAAAAGACATGTTTGTAGTCAAATCTAATAACTAAAAAAGTTCCACCAGCAGCCATACTGTGTAATCATAGCTGTTTTGAATATTTCCTGCCTCTGCCCACCTCTTTTAATACTGACTGCACTCAGATTTTGAAGGATGTATTTAATAAAAGGACATCTGGCTCCTTCTCATAACTAAATTATCAAAATTTTATGCATGTATGTCATACCCTTGTGTGTTTACTTTGAAATAGGTTCAAGTGAAGTTCATTTGGACAGAAAATGGACAGAAAAGCCATAATGACTTTATGCATTAATTAGCCTGGTCTAATGGTGATAGCATTGAATGAATCAGCAGTCCCGCTTATAATCCCTTTATGACCCAGCTTGGCCACCGGCTGTAGTTTTGAAAACTCAGGGCTCATTTTCTCTAGTTGTCATACAGAAATGATCCTAGGTTATTACAATTCTCTAAGCTCTAAAATGTGACAAACTCCAATGCTGCTGAAGATCTGCAGTGACTCAAGAGTGTAGCAGAGTGGAAGCACAAAATGTTACCCCAGGAGCTGGTGTTTCAAAAGGCTAGACTCCTACCTACAACTAAAATGGTGTTTCAACCTTTGAATCATCTGGTTAAAAAGGCTTGGGTCAGTGCTCAGGAATCTGCATTTTAAATGCTTTGAAGCCAGTTCTACCTGTCCCACAGGAGAATGATGAATCTACGTTTGCTCCAAAATGGAGTGTGTGCATGCACTCATGCATAGATCATCCATTGGACTAGAATAAGAGAAGAAAAAATGGAAACCACTAAGTATTTTCAATTTTTATGTTAAAATAAGAATGAAATTAAACTCAGCTAATATTTAATATAATGCTTGATGCTGTCATGTTTACTCAGTTCCCTCTAACATAATGGAGAGAATTATCCTGAGGGAAAAATGGGAGTCCTACAGCTTAGAAGGGACCCAGTTAAGTGGATTAATGGATTATACTATGTGCTTCTTAATAAGGCAATTCTTACAAAAATGGGAAGAAGTCTTTAAAAGATTCTTCCAAGAAACCAGGGGTTATGTGTGTATATATACACACACATATATACATATATACATATATACACACATATATATATGTTATGTTCAACCCATGATTGATCACTTGTATATATATGTGTGTGTGTATGTATATATATATATACATACACAGTATGTTACCTAGCAAGTATTTGGGGGAAAAAATAAAGGTTCTTCTTTCACTTCTTTAATGTAGGAAGGCTTTTTTTTTTTAAACAATTGAAGAAGTAATTGCATTTCTAAATAAATCTGGGCTATGGGAAGATCATTCTGAAAATAGATGTTTGGAGAAGTTTCCATTACTACATGATTCTGATGCAGAAAGCAAGTCATGTGCAATGTATAAAATCTCTGAAAAAAATTACTCTGTGAAAAGGTTAATTTTACATGCCAACTTTCTTGAGTTAAAGAGATACCTAGATAACTAGAAAGCATTATTTCTGGGTGTGTATGTGAGGGTGTTTCTGGAAGAAATTAGTATTATCCTTCCTCACTGATATGGACAGGTATCTTACCATCCATTGAGGGGCCAGATACAACAAAAAGGTGGAAGAAGGACATCCATTTTTTCTGCATTTGGACATCAGAACAGGTTCCCAGGCCTTCAGACTCTGGCTGAACTTCACTACTGACTTTCCTGGTTCTCTAGCTTGCAGATGGCATATAGTAGGACACCTGGCATTTATAATCTTGTGAGCCAATGTCCCTAATGACTCTCCTCTTATATATGCAGTCGACCCTCCCTATCCATGGGTTCTACATTCGTAGATTCAACCAATCACAGATGAAAAATATTCAGGATAAAAAAGGATGGTTGCATCTGTACTGAACATGTACAGACATTTTTCTTGTCATTATTCCTAAACAATACTGTATAACAATCATTTACATAGCATCTACATTTTATTAGGTATTATAAATAATCAAGAGATGATTAAAGGTATACAAGAGGATGTGTGGTAGTTACATGAAAATACTACATCATTATATATTCAGGCACTTGAGCATCTTTAGGTTTTGGTATCCATGTGGTTCTGGGTGGAACCAATTCTCTGCAGATATTGAGGAACGACTGTATGAATATCCTATTCATTCTGTTTCTCTAGGAAAATCTGACTAATAAATTTGGATATAAAATTTTCTAACTCATTTAAAAAATTTTCAAAGTGAGTTTCAGTGGATTTTGAACTCATTAATAAAATTGTACAAATCTAATTATTTTGTATTAATAACTAATTGACCTTGAGGGCCACATAGACTTACTAATAAAATCA
>NW_012100209.1:2007954-2010498 GCF_000951045.1 Mandrillus leucophaeus | reverse complement strand
GTGTTACAGCTCTAGCTCAGGGAATCCCAAGGTCTGGGCTCCCAGAAAGGTCGCTGCTCTTCACTACAGCCTCACGAACAGGAGTGTGTCAGCGCCTGCAGCTAGGTGAACCAGCCAGGAACGTGTTACAGCCCCTTTGGCTGTGATCCACAGCTAAGGGAGCCAGCCAGGAGCATGTTACAGCCCCTTTTGCCCGCACCTCGGGGGCCGCTGGTTAGGAAAGTGTTACAACCTTTTTAGCTCCCACCGTTTGATGAGTCCCAAGTTCTTGTTCCATATCCAGGAAGAATGAGGTTACTTGGACAACTACAGGGTGCCCAAGGTGGAGAAGAGTTTTTTTAGTGACAGAGCAGCTCCCAGTGGAGAGGAGACCCGAAGTGGGTAGCTTCTACCTGCTGGTAGGTAGTCCGGACGTGTGTTTGAGTACAGTTGAATCTGGTTGGTTGGTTGTTTTTTGAATTTTTTTGAGACAGACTTTCACTCTTGTTGCCCAGGTTGGAGTGCAATGGCAGTGGCTGAGTGCAATGGCAGTGGCTCACTGCAACCTCCGCCTCCCAGGTTCAAGTGATTCTTCTGCCTCAGCCTCTCAAGCAGCTGGGATTACAGGTGCCCAAAGCCATGCCTGGCTAATTTTGGGATTTTTAGTAGAGACGGGGTTTCACCATGTTGACCAGGCTGGTCTCCAACTCCTGACCTCAGGTGATCCACCTGCCTCGGGCTCAAATCTGGGGTTTGTATTGGCTCAAAATGGAGGACGTGTGTGCTGATTGGTCCATGGGCAGTCCTGGAAAAAGCATCATCTGATTGGCTGAAAGACATCAAGGAAGTTCTCACTAGGGGTTGTGGACTACACGCGGCACTGGCAGTCCAGTTTTCAGGTTTAGGTTGTCTCTATCCTGAAGGTAAGGCTTCACCAGGGACCCACCCCTGCCTGCCTAGGAATTTATCTGCCTCCAACCACTGTCAAAAATACATATATTTACTGTAAGAACATGCTCAGTTACTACATGCTCAGATATTTTTACCGATATATGAGAATAATCAAAATCCTGGAGACACAACATTAAGACTACAAAGAGGCGTGTTCCAGCTTACACAGTAAGAGTTTGTACAATACATTAAATATCATTAGCCTCTGTATCTCACCCTTACTCCCTAAATATCTTACTTCAACTGCTTTTATCTTACAAACTTACCCAATTTCCTTTATAGAGATAGTAAAATAATATACAAATGAATTCGTGTAATAATCTCATCCAACTCACTGGTCCTCTCAAAGAAACCCAAAACAAGTTCCTCGAAAATCAAGTATGGTGCCTGATTAAACCATAGTTATATGCTAGACAGACATTTTTAACATAATTATGAATTATGATTCTTTCAGCACCCAAATTTTAGCCTGCATTTACAATGTGAAAACCAAACTGCTGCATTATGAAGAACAATAATAGTAATAAGCATAATGATTATATATCATGACATTTCACACATTTAAAATAACCTAATTCTCTGTCTAGGAAAACTGCAGCTTCAAAGACTTGAGCCCTGCATTTAGAATCAAAAGACCTACTTTTGTTATGATTTTATTTTATTGTCTAACTGGAGACAAACCATTCCCCACCTCTGCTGTAATTTCTTCACAGAGAAATTGAGGATATCCACTCTGCCCATTGCAAGGAATTGTTGAAAGGATCAAATACTATTCACATGTTTCATATAAGCTATAGTAATTTATTGGTATAAAATAGTATTGTTATTTGATCACATGGCCCATGTACAGAGTTTAGACATGAGGTTGTAGGAATATAAAGAGCAGAAAGATATACAAAGAATGGGAATATAAAACTTACAATGCTCAGTCAAAAAAGGCATGGTTTAGATGGGCAAATGTTATAATGGGTTAAGTCGCAGTCATGTTCAAGCCTGTGAAGTATATACACTGCATTAGTGGCTCAACTAATATTTTGTATTTGAATACTAAATGAAGCTGACATCAGCAAGTAATCAGGGCATTTGTTACATAATCACCTACCTAGAAAATCAATAAGAATTCAAAACAGATGGACTCACTGGCTGTTATTTTTGAAATGGTTTGCTGCCCTGGGTTGTAATCATTATGTCTAACAGTGATTACGAAACAAGTCACAAAGGTAATTTCTCTAATTTAGCTTCACAATAATAGATCATAATTTGTCTGTATTTTGCATTTTTACAAACATTTGCCTCCTTAAATCCCAGGAAGTTTTGTAGAGTTCAGTTGAGTCTATATATCACATTACTTAGTATCTGTAGTAAACAGCAATATAATTCACGATCAATTCATAAATATTATTTTGCCCAATTTTTTATAACATTAAAGGGCTTCTGCTGGGCAACTGTTTTGGAATAATAAGAGTTGAACTAATGTTGATCATAAAAGAAGAAAAGGAGCATAAGTATTTGAAACAGATGTTTTTCTGTAAGTACCAGATAGTAAATATTTTCAGCATCTCATACACTCTTCACTGCAACCACTCAACACTGGCATTGTAGTATTAAAGCAGC
>NW_012100209.1:1988722-2003994 GCF_000951045.1 Mandrillus leucophaeus | reverse complement strand
TGATACACAAACCCTAATTTTAGCAGGGCAGGGAGATGGATTTGCTACTGATCTCCCATCTCCTTGGCTGCAGCACTGATTAAATCCTTCTTCTCTAGCAATGCTCATTGTCTCAGTGACTGGCTTTCTGTGGGGCCAGCAGCAGGACCACCAAATCCCTGGTGTTTTGGTAACAAAGGTAGTAGAAACATTTATTCTAACACTTTTAAAACACTAAGGAAGACTTTATTCAAGAGTATTGCATGGGGCTATTGCAATAGGTGAGAGAGACTGGGATTAATTCCAGATACAAGAACAAGTAGAATCATTGGAATATAGCCAATGACTAATGTGAGGGGGTCAGTGGAGAGAAAGTAAATGACGAGGACATCAAGAGTAGAGGTACTCTTGCTAAGCACACCAAATAATATTATTGCTAAAGACAGGCCAGGGACTTAGACATCAAGGGTAGGAGATGAAAAAGGGTAATTAGATATCAAGGGTAGGGGGACTTAATAAACAAATTTGGCAGGATTCTTGCTAAAACTTACTAAGCAAACCAAAGACAGGACAGGGGTCAAGGTCAAGGCCAATTTGAAAAGCTCAGCACTTTTAGACCTAGCTAAAGTCTGGCTAAGAAGAGAGTCTTTGTCAGAACTAATAGGCCAAAAGAGAAGATAAACTGAAAATCCAATGATGATACAGTCATTTAAAAAATAATCGAGCAGACAATGTATGTCAGGCTTCCAATGTGAATATTTTTTAACACAACACTTCCACAGATTTTTAAATAATTACTGCAGAAGATATTCTTTTTAATATTATGGAAATGGAAGATGACATATCTAATTTCAGATGCAAGTAATCTGTGCATTTTAGCCTTTTTTATTTTACCTCTATTTTATTGTTGTTACTTCCTTTCATTTTTATCACACTCAAAAATTTCATTTTTACCAAAGGTAATATCTGAATTGACTGTCAACTACATATTTTTCTAAACACATTTTCTTACAACTATTTAGATAAATCAGACATTGAGCCATATTTTCCGCATTTTATATTTTATACTACCATATTTTCATATTATATTCAAGATAAATGTACAAAATTGTCATGTAAAGATTAGTTTTAAAAATTTACATTACTCATTTTCAATTTTGATAACACTTTCTAAGATGTAGACATCCTAGTACGCCAAGATGATTCAGCGAGTTTAAAATAAATCCACTAAGAATCTTCAATATTGTAAAAATAATGTCTTCTCATGGGAAGAAGCTGTCAGTGGCATCTCACACGTATCTCTTTGGCATCTCTCTTTGGATATTGAGAAAAGCTTTCCTAATTGTCTCTGTGGGAGCTTGGACTTGGTATTTAGATCAGAACCTGCCAAGACTGAGCAGCATTATAGTAAGTATTATAATCCTGACTCTTATTAAATGCTTTTTCTCCAGAAGAGTCCCTCTAACAATTCAAAAAACTATGATGGGCAGACTTTGAACTTAAAGAAAAGAACACTTAAATGCACTTCCCCAGCGAAGAAACATTTAATTTTTCTTACATGAAGGCTTAAATTACCCATTTTGCTTTTATTATAAGCATCACAGTCATAATAACTGAGTTTTAAAGCTTTACATGGTGTAACTTCATTTCGTTTTGTGTTTCTCTGGGTTGCTAGATCTCCATATGAGTACCTAGTTCATAGAGAAACTAATTTTTCCAGTGCCATACACGCTGTTTTGGCTTATCCTAATAGCTTTTATTAGGTGGTATAGTATTTTTATTGTGATGAAAAACATATAACAAAATGTATCCTCTTAACAGTTTATAAGTGTCCAGTGCAGTATGATTAACTGTATATACATTGCTGTACAACTGATCTCTAAAACGTTTTTCCTCTTTCATGACTGAAACTCTACACCCATTGAACAACTCCCTGTTTTCTCCTCCCCCGCCAGCCCCATTGTACATTCTGATTCTATCAGTAAGATTACTTTAGATACCTCGTCTTAGTGGAATCATGCAGTATGTGTCATTTTGTGACTGGCTTATAGCATAACGTCCTCAAGGTTCATCCATATTGTTGCATATAACAGGATTTCTTTTCATTTTATTTTATTTTATTCTATTTCATCTTATTTTTGAGATGGAGTTTTGCTTTTGTCACCCAGGCTGGAGTGCAATGGCATGATCTTGGCTCACTGCAACCTCCGCCTCCCGGGTTCACGCCATTCTCCCACCTCAGCCTCCCGAGTAGCTGGGACTACAGGTGCCTGCCACTACTCCCAGCTGAATGTTTTGTATTTTTAGGGGTTTCACTGTGTTAGCCAGGATGGTCTCGATCTCCTGACCTCGTGATCCGCCCACCTCGGCATCCCAAAGTGCTGGGATTACAGGTCTGAGCCACCGCACCCCACCATTCCTTTTCTTTTAAAACTAAACATTACACTATATGTATATACCACATTTTTTCATTCATCTGTCAATGTACATTTGGGCTGTTTCCACATCTTGGCTATTGTGAATAATGCGATAAACATGGCTGTCCAAGTATCTGTTTAAGATCCTGTTTTCTTCTTTTAGATATATACCTAGAAGTGAGATTTCTGGATCATATGGTAGTTTGATTTTTAATGTTTTGAGGAATAACTTTACTGTTTTCCACAGCAGCCATACGATTTTACAGTGCCATCAAGAGTGTACACGTGTTCTAATTTCTCCACATCATCACCGACACTTGTTATTTTCTGTGGTTTGGGATTTTGTTGTTGTTGTCGTTGTTTTGTTTTCTTTTGTTTTTGCTTTTAGAGACCACCCTGAAATGGTGTGAGGTTATGTGAGGTGACACCTAATTGTGGTTTTGATTAGCATTTCCTTCATGAGCAGTGACACTGAACATTTTTTCACATCCTTGTTACCCATTTGTATGTTTTCTTAAGAAAACTATTTGAGCCCTCTGCCTTTTTAAAAATTGGGTTATTTTGGTGGTTTTTAATGAATTGTAGGACTTCCTTATGTACACGGGATGTTCACCCCTTACCTGATATAAAGCATGGACATATTTTTTCCCATTCTGCAGGTTGCATTTCACTTGTCAGTTGTTCCCTTTGCTATGCAGACATTTTAAAATTTGATGTAGTATCATTTGTCTACTTTTGCTTTTCTTGTGCTTTTAGTGCCACATCTAAGAAATCAACTACCCATTCCAATTTCATTAATATTATCCCCTGTGTTTTCGTTTAGGACTTTTATAGTTTCAAGTTTTGCATTTAAGTCTTGAGCCATTTTGAGTTTATTTTAGTAACATTAATCATAAAGCATTTTATTCTTCTCACTTTCAATCATTTTTCTCTTTGATGTTTTCTGTTCATTTTACTGTAAAAGTTTCTTTTTCATTTCCTAGTTTATTTGCTTTTTGATGTTTCAGGTGCTCTTCTCTGGTTTCCCAGTGGTTTTGTGCTTGAGTCATATGTATACTTCTTACATTTCTATTATTTTTACTAAGTAAATTAATGTTTGCCTAATTTTAACTTTAAAAAATACTAATTAAATAAATTCTGAGAATATGTAAAAGTCTTAGGCCAGGTGCGATGGCTCAAGCTTGTAATCCCAGCACTTTGGGATGCCGAGGCGGGTGGATCACGAGGTCAGGAGATCGAGACCATCCTGGCTAACACAGTGAAACCCCATCTCTACTACAAACACAAAAAAAATTAGCTGGGAGTAGTGGCAGGCACCTGTAGTCCCAGCTACTCCGGAGGCTGAGGCGGGAGAATGGCGTGAATCTGGGAGGCGGAGCTTACAGTGAGCTGAGATTGCGCCACCACACTCCAGCCTGGGCAACAGAACAAGACTCTGTCTCAAAAAAAAAAAAAAGTCTTGTAAATGGTACTACTTTCACTTCTCAACATAAATATTTTTTAAATGATGCATGTTTTCTATGTGACTCTGAGATGATGAGTGTTGGCTGGAGTGGCCAAATGAAAACCATACTCAACTGATGTAGGGAATCTTATGACATACTTAAGATTAAATAGGTTATAAAGTTGCGTGTGCTATTGTTTTAAAATAATATTTTGAAGGACCCTTGTAACAAAATAGCATATATGGAAGGTTTTAGAGCAGTGAAAACACTTGGAGTGTGAATAAAGCAATAAAAATGAGCCCAAGCAGCACAGATGCACAGCTCCTTCTGTCATGCGTATTTTGTTTTTCCTAAAGAGCAGCAGAGTACCTAGCTCATGGCTATCCAGAAAGTATCACTTAAGGAATATTGCTTTGTTTTGAAACAAAATTTCTAACAGCACGGAGTTTAAAATATTCCTATTTTTAAAGCACTCTTCTAACCTTGAGAAATACACAAAGCCATTGAGATAGTTGCGGGGGGCAGCCGCGTGTGTTTTAAAGAGGAAGGTCCAACATAAAGTGAATTATAATTCTTACTAGGTCATTTAAAGTCCTTTTTCTTCTGAATTTCGGTTGCTGAATATTTAGTTATGTTTTGAGTAAATATTCTATCTCCTCTTTTTCTTTGAAGCATTCTTTCTGTCTCAGTCACTGCATATTAATCTTTAATAATTTTAAGTACTCATTTATTTCCCAAACCTTCAGCTTCATGTCAATCAAACTAATGAAAATTGTGATCGGAAGAGGGCTACACTTAAAAATAATGCCATAAGTCTCTATTCTTTAATAAAGCACAAGCCAAAGCAACCAGACAAATAATTAAAAATGAAAACTAAATGTCAGTCTTTAGCAAAAGATGTGGCTTCTCTAGTTTTTGTGCCAACCATCATTTAGGCTGGGATGACAGAAGAGCCAGGCAGAAAGCCAGGGAAATACCTTTGGCCTGTTAGATGGCGGTCATTTGGGACACAGTTGGGTGACTAAGTTACCTAGCCAGTCCTTGTTTTTGGGCTCCTACTTTATCCCAGCAACATTCTTTGCCTGTCCAGATAGGTTAACGCTCCATGTCATATGTTCCCACAGTAACCTGTACTTCATATTTCATTGCATGCATCATATGTATCTTACTTGTTTAATATCTACGTTGTCAGACTATAAATTCCACAAAGACAAGAATCACGCCTATCTTATTCACTGTTGTTTCTCCCAACATCTAGGACAGTGCCTGGCACTTACCATTCAGCAAATATTTGCTGAATGAATTAGTAAAATGCAAACTGCCTAGGAGATTCATATCATTGGAATTGATCAGCTTGATGTGATAGTTACCTATATCATTTGAGCAGAGAAATCAGGAAACCCTGTGTTTTAAAAGTCATCTCTCTCTTACTTCCTCCTGATGAAGCTTAACATTCCACCATTAAGGCATTGCCTCTCCAAGACACTCGATCAAATGATATTTATAAACAAAGGCCTTTCTCGTCAGTCTCAAATGGTTTCTTACGAAAAAGTCCGTCCCAGTGTAATTTATTCTGGAAGTTAGCTGAGAGAAAAGACATAAAGAAGACTTGAGTATAGAGGACGGGCAAAGGAGGGAAGGAGTGAGCAAATGGTAGGTTTACTAGGAGAAGGAGGCACTACCTGTGATAATTGTCTTGGTCAGGATGCTCCAAGGAAAAGTCTGTGATAGCTAGAGCTTCAACTGACCTAGACAAGAAGCTTACAAAGCAGGAAGCAGTGGGTACTCAGGACAAAATGTGCCCCTTCGCTCGTTTTCCTTTGTCTGATTGTATTTGTGTGCATCCTACCATGTGGGGATCAACTGTTTTTCATACACCTGTCTCATGTTTTCCTGATGCTACCCAGAAAAGTTGCTTTGTATACTAAAAAGTGTGAGAGAAACAGCTTAGAAGATAATTACCTTTTACAAATTGGCGTGTAGTGCATTTACCTGGAAAGTACTCTTGAAAACAAAGCCCAGTTGTCTCTTTTGTCTGTTTTTCTTAAGCAGTAAGAGTTCAAAGTAAATATAGTATTTTTAGACTGAGAAAAACAAACCGTTCTTTTTAAAATAATCAAGAACATAATAGAATATGGGAAATGGACAGCCCTGAAATTGGAGTCCTTCATTTTTGATTTGGTACTGAGTACATATTGAATGGCATTTTAAAATGGGCTCTGTTCGTCATATACCACTAAAAAGTGCATTTCTTCATTGGAAAGTTATTAGTTGCTAATGAGTATGACATCAAGCAGAGAAGTGTACGTTAATAGATTTGTTTTGTATTTTATTATTTACTCATGCGATATATTTTTAGTTTTAAGAGTCTCTTGAGTCCAAAATGCATTATACAGAGTTTTCAAGTGTGAAACAGTGTTAGAGCATTATTATTAAATATAATGAAATTATCATAGGAAAACATTGTTTTTTGGTGGTTTTTCTTGGTTTTTTTGTTTGTTTGTTTTTAGGAGAGGAGAGTTTAATATTCTAGAAGGGGCAAGAAGAAAAGGAGAAGGAATAGCTCCCCTGTACAGAGACAGAGGGAGGGAGTTCTCCAAAGTGGAGAGAGGGAACCCCGCCTGCACACATACGAGCCAGGTATATATACAGAGGCTGGAGGAGGCAGTGTCTGATTTGCATAGGGCTTAGGGGATTGGTTTTCTAGGCTTGTCATTCACATAGCGGAAAAAGCTGGCCCTCTCACCCTTGCCTTTTAATATGCAAATACAGGGCGCCATGATGTTCTACACACCAGGGGTTTTGTGGGGGAGGCCATGTTGCCAGGAATGTGTGGGGCAAGGGCAAGAAGACAGCAGGAATCGCCATGATTGGGTGGACTCACTTTCTAATGGCCTGCATTTGCATATCAAAGGTTGTCTCAGCTCTAAGAGCCGGGGGGCTTTATAAGAAAGGTTTCTGAAGCAGCTTTAAAAATGAAAACTTCTGGCCGGGTGTGGTGGCTCAAGCCTGTAATCCCAGCACTTTGGGAGGCCGAGACGGGCGGATCACGAGGTCAGGAGATCGAGACCATCCTGGCTGACACAGTGAAACCCCGTCTCTACTAAAAAATACAAAAACTTAGCCGGGTGAGGTGGCGGGCGCCTGTAGTCCCAGCTACTCGGGAGGCTGAGGCAGGAGAATGGCGTAAACCCAGGAGGCGGAGCTTGCAGTGAGCTGAGATCCGGCCACTGCACTCCAGCCTGGGTGACAGAGCGAGACCCCGTCTCAAAAAAAAAAAAAAAAATGAAAACTTCCCAAGGGCCCCTTTTCCTCTCTATCTGCCTAAAATAATTTCTTAATATCTCCTTCAACATTCCCCATTGTGGAGATGTCACACTAACTGCTGTTAGGGGGTATTGGGCAATGACTCTTTCTGGCTACTTCCTGCTGAGAAGGGGCATTGAATGAGGAACAGCAGCTAGGGCTCCTCCTGGGGTCAACTTAAGGGTCCTTGGAAGAAGGGCATGTCCAAGTGTGGTTCAGTCTGCAGCGCCATTTGGAGTTTGATTGCTTCTGTGAGTTGGGTGATCCTCTCCTCTTGAGGTCTCAAGATAAACTCGGAGCTTCTAGGCCTGTTAGAAAGTGACATTCTTTACTAGTCACAGGTTAGGAACCCTGTGCGAGGACTGTTTGGACAATGTATGAGGCGAGTTCTCTGAATAAAGGAGCTTTATTGGCTCTGCATGTGAAGCTTGATTTAGATAGTCTCCAAATTGTAGAGGAGCCAGGTGGAGAAAAATGAACATACTCCAAATTTTGTTCACAGTAGTATACCTTACTTAATTATTGAAGGCCATAGATAGTTTAAAATAAGTTTCCTTCACTCTGAAAAACAAAACAAGTATTAGCAATATTCCAAGCAAAAGTTAAAAAGGTTGCTTGAACTTTCTGAGTGCAGTCCATTTAGTTAACTTTTGTTTTGCTTGGTATTTGTGAACATGTCAGTTTTTTAGGAGTCCCCTACATTCTTTTTCTATTCCAATGTTACAATCTTCAAAGCTATTAGAAACCTGCATTTGAAAACACCTGTTAAAGTCCTTAATATGGATTGATTCTAAACCATCCTTTGAGAAGGAACAAAGCAAGACAATAATTGTCTGCAAATGGCAACATTTCCAGGATAGTTACAGTTAAAAACATGACTGACAAAGAAGTTTATCTCCGTGGTTTACAATAACTTTACCCTTAATTATGATTGGTAGTATATACTTAGACATTAGAATTTCAGAAATTCCATACAATTTTTGAACATATATTAGTATTATTCACCAAAATATAACTTATACATCATTTTGGTAATCTTATGTGACTAAACAAGTCAAATAATCGTATTTACCTCTTTTCTGAATGTTTCAGGGGCCCTCTGAACCATCCAAAAAGCCAAGCATCAGGAAGGACAATTTTCAGATTGCCATAAATTACTTTGCCAAAATGATGACTCAAAAGGCAAAAACCTGTCATTAGCCTATACTAATGACATGAAAATCCTGCTCAAAGTCAGGGATGAGCTGATTACAAAATAAGCCAATTGACTTTGGGTTGCCTTGCAATGAAGTGCATGGTAGAAGCACTACACCGTCTTCTCCCATAGTATCTATATGGTTTTTTCATAAATTGAGCATTGAAATAAAAACATAGCAAGGAGGTCTTAAGACACTAATCTGCCCTTTAGTAAAAGGGTTATAAAAGGTTTGTAGAGATTTCACCTCATGGTCAAATTGGTTAAGATAAAATGGAATGATCTATAATGTTTCATTTAAATAAATTGGGGTTAAGAGTAATAAACTAATGCAAAGGTAAAATTTGGCTTTGAACAGGATTTTCATGTCATAGGAAAGCACTGTTAAATTTTAAAGTTTAAATGTCTAAGGAGATGAGCAGACATAAACTAGAAAATGTCCATCTAACACAGTGGAGTGGTATTTGAGGCTACCTAAAATTTTTTTCTTTTTTTAAAACATGTTACTGAGAGGCGAAGCCAGCTGAACTTACTGGGTTGAGTGAGGACTTGGAGAACTTTTCTGTCTAGCTAGAGGATTGTAAACACACCAATCAGTGCTCTGTGTCTAGCTAAAGGATTGTAAATGCACCAATCAACACTCTGTAAAAATGCACCAATCAGCACTCTGTACCTAGCTAAAGGATTGTAAATGCACCAATCAGCACTCTGTATAAACGCACCAGTCAGCCCTCTGGGTCTAGCTAAAGGATTGCAAATGCACCAAACAGCACTTTGTAAAACGGACCAATCAGCACTCTGCAGAATGGACCAATCAGCATTCTGTAAAATGGATCAGTCGGCACTCTGTAAAATGGACCAATTGGCGATCTGTAAAATGGACCAATTAGCAGGACATGGACAGGGACAAACAACGGAATAAAAGCTGGCCACCTCAGCCAGCAGTGGCAACCCGCTCGGATCCCCTTCCATGCTGTAGAAGCTTTGTTCTTTTGCTCTTCACAATAAATCTTGCTGCTGCTCACTCTTTGGGTCTGCACTACCTTTATGAGCTGTAACACTCACCACAAGGGTCTGCAACTTCATTCCTGAAGTCAGTGAGACCACGAACCCACAGGGAGGAACAAACAACTTTGGACGCGCCACCTTTAAGAGCTGTAACACTCACTGTGAAGGTCTGCACCTTCAATCCTGAAGTCAGCAAGACCACAAACCCACCAGAAGGAATAAATGCCGGACACATCTGAACATCTGAAGGAACCAACTCTGGACACACCATCTTTAAGAGCTGTAACGCTCACCACGAGGTTCTATGGCTTCATTCCTGAAGTTAATGAGACCAAGAACCCACTGGAAGGAATAAATTCTGGGCACATTACTATTACACATAACAACAAATATGTAATTCTAGCACTCTTATAACTTTTGAGTAAACAATTTGCTTATTTTAGAGAGTTTTGTCATCAGTAGTTAAACACAAGCAGTAGAGTTGTGCAACTCTTCCATATCTGTACAACTCTTTCACATGACCATCACAATCATCTTGGTTGGGCAAGACATAGGCAGTTAATGACATATAACATCAAATAAACTGTTGACCTAGAGTATGTTGAAGGTGCTGAGCAGAGGGAGGGTAGAATAAAAGAACATGGTAGTGAGAATCAGAAGACTGACAGACTACCAGTTTTTCTCATCTTTGAAACCAAAGTGTTCCATAAGAGGATCAGTAGCTTTTCATCCAAGCTTATTGATCTTGTATTAAAAGTCAATATTAATACATTATTGGCTGGGTACAGTGGATTAAATTCCTGTAATCCAAGCACTTTGGCAGGCAGGGAGGATAGCTTAAGGCCAGGCGTTTGAGACCAGCCTGGGAAACATAACAAGACCTCATCTCTACAAAAAATAAAAATCAAAATTAGCCAGCATGCTATTGTGAACCTGTAATACCAGTTCAGGAGGCTGAGACAGGAGGATTGCCTGAGTCCACAAGTTCAAGGCTGCAGTAAGTCATGATTACACCACTGCATTCCAGTCTCGTAGGAATTCCATTTGATTCTTATGAATTTATACTTTGATAATATACAGCACTAATTATGGTAATCTGCATCTTCCTGGCACTATTGTGTACCATTTGTTTTACATTAGAATAGTTGCCCAAAGGACTGATGCAGGTATAGCTGAACATTCATGATGTACATCTAAGTTCATCCCTTGAGGAATTAGAGTTCAAAACAAGGAAAGTACAAAACAGAAAGGAAAGTTAAGAACAATTAATAACTGGTAATTTGGGCCAAAACCATAGTAAAGAAGTTATCTCGGAACTATATTTAGGAATTTCTCAAAAAAAGGAAAAAAAAAAATGGCTTCTAGGACATTATTTTGTTGCTGTTTTTGCCTCCATTAATTTGAGTTTTTACTACTTGAAATACGTAAAGCATATATGTTTTAATGCATAGATAAATCATTATTAAAGGTAAAAGCAATAAATGTCTAAAAAAGGGTTACATTCAATTCTCTTAGCATGCCATTTGGCTTCAGAATTTTTTATGATTATGGTGAATTCACTCTGCTACTGGTATTAGTGAGACCTGAAAAGTGATTCATTTACGTAATCATAACACTAAATTCAATGAAATGCTTCAGGAAGTAGTTTCATCAACTATGTAGGGAAACCAAGTTAGGATATTAGTCAAATAAATAATGCAAATAATTTTCTTCTGATAATTCAATAGTAAAAATAAGTTTTCTTTCTAAAATCTTTTGTTTTGATTAGGAAGTATGAGGGTTCATTGGAAGCTTAGATGTGTTCTATTTCTGATCACTAATCTAAGGTATGTATAGGGAATTTGATAACAAACTTCAAGAAGCAAAGGCTGTGGTATGCACCCACTTGGCCGTAGTTCTGGTTTAGCTATTCACTTACGGTGCAACCAGGGGCAACTTATTTAACTCATTGAGCCGGGGCTTTCTCACTTATAAAATAAATATCTTAATAATCTAACGTTGTTATTGCAGAAAAGGAAGTAATTAATGTTAAATATCAGCCATAAACTATCTTGCTTATTTTGTGTCTTACAGACATATATTTTCTATTATGACCACCACGAGTCACACTGCAAAATCTAAAACAAAAACACATCTTTTGTTTAAATGGAAGCATCCCACATCTCCTTCAGCTCTCAATCAGGGCAAAAGAATCACATGGAATGAGAATACAGAATAGAGCCAACTGACTACAGTTTATGTTCAGTCATCTTGCTTCAAGCAAGTTGAGTGAACAAGGACTCACATTTGCAATATTCTAAGGAGGTATAAAGGGGAGTTAGAAAGGAGTGAAGTGAATGAAAACAGAAACAGAAGGATGAGGCATATTCAGAGAGCCTAGGGAACCCAGTTTGAACAAAAGATATTTATGAATGTGCATTCGATTCATGTATATAGCAACCTACTTAGGAAGGACTTTTGTAGTATAAACCCTCAAAGCAGAAAATCTGTCTTCATGTGAGATTCAGTCATACTTCTTATGGGTATTCAGTATTCACCCAATTCATACTGTTGAATATGGTACTTACATATTCAACAATATGCAAAGTGAAAATAGTTTTATATAAAATCAGCCGATAATTCAATATTCTAAAGTACTTTAAGAATCTCTTTCTCTCTCTCTCTCCCTCTGTGAAAAGAGAAGCTAAGCTATCATCTGCTCAAACTTCTTGATTTTAAAGATGAAGACCTAAACTCAGATTGTTTATCATTTTCTAACTCACAGAGTTAGTTTAAAGAAAGGTGAAAACAAAAGTTCAGGTTTGCTGACTGCTGGTTAGAAGGAAGGGCCACACGCCAGCAACCATACCCTATATGTAGTCAATTAGTTTAGGGGTTTTCCATCCTACTTCTGCCAAGAGAGTTGATCCATGGCCATTGTGTCTCCCCTTTACCTAGTTTTCTTTCCATGTTTAAAACCTGATCATTCAGGTCGGGCGCAGTGGCTCACGCCTGTAATCCCAGCATTTTGGGAGGCCGAAGCGGGTAGATTGCCTGAGCTCAGGAGTTCAAGACCAGCCTGGGCAACATGGCGAAATGCTGTCTCTGCTAAAAATACAAAAAATTATCCAGGCATGGTGGCGTGCACCTGTAATCCCAGCTACTTGGAAGACTGAGACAGGAGAATCACTTGAACCCAGGAGGCAGAGGTTACAGTGAGCCAAGATCATGCCACTGTACACCAGCCTGGGTGACACAGCGAGACTCTGTCTCAAAAAAAAAACCCTAATCATTCAAAACTTCCTCACAAGTCCAGTTACCTAAATTCTCTTCAAAGTTCTTTAATAAAATAATGTGCTGGACATTTTCTATTTTAGAAGGAAACTTCACCACTGACCTCTAACAAAAAGACTAGGCCAGGTGTGGTGGCTCACACCTGTAATCCCAGCACTTTGGGAGGCCAAGGTGGGTGTATCACGAGGTCAGCAGCTCAAGACCAGCCTAGCCAACATGGTTAAACCCCGTCTCTACAAAAGATACAAAAAATTAGCCAGGAGTGGTGGCAGCGCCTGTAATCCCAGCTACTCAGGAGACTGAGGCAAGAGAATCACTTGAACCCGGGAGGCAGAGGGTGCAGTGAGCCAAGATCGTGCCATTGCACTCCAGCCTGGGTGACAGGGCAAGATTACATTTCAAAAAAAAAGACTCCAGCCAAGATGAGTCATCAGGTGAGACTGAGAAGTAACACAGGAACTTGGAGAAGGGCAGTGGGTCAGGTGGCTTAGCTGGAAGAAGAGTGCCACACACTGGGGAAAGAGAATGTCATCTCCTCAGATGCTTCTAGGAGGGTGTTTTTAAAAGTTCGTGAACTGGGAACACTCAAATTTAATTTTCTCTTTTATTTTCATTTATTTTGCTGGCATTAAGTACAAAGAACTGGATTTTAGATTAGTCATAACCTGTGGTTCGTGACATAGTCATTGCTGCTGCATTTAAGGCAAGGCCTGCTTTTACTTCGTTATTGAATGAATTATTTGTAATAATATAAAAAGCCTGAAGGACCAACAACTTCCGACCAAAGCAAGGCCCTTGACAAAAATCTACATGTAGCCATGAGGCGCAATCTATGTCCTTGCCTCCCCTACGCCCAAAAAGAAAGTGCTTATATGTATATATCTGAGTCAGATTTGAGGCACTGTTGTGATAGGCAATAACATTTCTTAATTTTTTGTTATATGGAGCTAACAATCCTTTTTTGAAGTGACACCAATGGCCAATTCCATGATATGTATACAATTAATCTAATTTCAGATTTGAAATTGGAGAAGCAGTAGGGCAGTTTAGTTGAAGGGCTCAAATTCTGGAGTCAAACTAACCTTGGCTTAAATTCAAGAGTCACCATGTATTACCGCCACTTACTTTTACCCTAGGCAAGTTGTACAACTTCTCTAAGCTGCAATTTCCTGCTTATGAAGGACAATAATAGCCAGTATTGTGAGGACATGATGATATAATCATGAGAACTATTTAACCTAGTGCCTGGCATAAAGAAAATGCTTGATTTATATAAGCTGTTATCATTTTTATCTCCTATTCTCCAGGCAGTACTTTTTCATGCTATCTTTTAAAATGTTTTGACATGTCATAAAACAAATTTCATGTCTTTGTGGATCTTTACTTTCAAAAAGATAATCAACTGTGCAATAGTAATAATATACTACATTTTCTAAAGCTACATGAATTTTAGAACACCATTGCCTCATCTGGTACACAGAGAGTTCTGTAAGTATGTTCAGGAAGGCAGTATTATTTCCAATTTATACAACTGAGGTTCAGTGTGATTAAGCTGGTAAAAATTTTTCAGGCATGACATGTAGCCTGAAAAAACCTGAAATTCAGTTAAGTTTTACATTTCCCCTCAGTCTGTCCTATTCTACCTTGTGAATGTGGACAGTGTTTTAGGGAATCTCTCCTTTATACCACCTGGTCATTTGTCAAATGGGACAAGGTAGACAACTCTTTCTGAAACAGGGAAATTTATCATTTGCTCAGTTTTCTATCATAAACCTCTTCCTTTGAAAAGGAAACATACATCAAAACCATTCCTCTTATTTTTATTACTATTATATTTAATTCTACCTTATATCAGGAGAGCCCACTCCCTATGGTTACGTGAGTTCTTTTCTATTTCCTAAGTGTCTCAGCTGGTTTGAGAAATAAAGGGAAAGAGCACAAGAGAGAGAAATTTAAAGCTGAGTGTCCAGGGGAGACATCACATGTCGCAGAATCTGTGATGTTCCCCGAGCCATAAAACCAGCAAGTTTTTATTAGCAATTTTCAAAAGGGGAGGGAGTGCACGAATAGGGTGTGGGTCACAGAGATCACATACTTCACAAGGTAATAAAACATCACAAAACAAATAGAGGCAGGGTGAGATCACAGGACCACAGAATGGGGCAAAATTAAAATTGCTAATGAAGTTTCAGGCACACATTGTCATTTGATAACATCTTATCAGGAAACAGAGTTTGAGAGCAGACAACCTGTGTGACCGAAATTTATTAGGTGGGAATTTTCCTTGTCCTAATAAACCTGGGAGCGCTACAGGAGACTGGGGCTTATTTCAACCCTTCGGCTTCCACCATAAAAGACAGCACGACTTGAGGGGGCGTTCATAGGCCTACTCTCAGGGCGCATTCTCTTTCTCAGGGATGTTCCTTGCTGAGAAAAAGAATTCAGCGATATTTCTCCTATTTGCTTTTGAAAGAGGAGAAATATGACTCTGTTCCATCCAGCTCATTAACGGCCAGAAGTCTTATCTCTGGTGTTCCCTGAACATCGCTGTTATCCTAATCTTTTTTCAAGATGCCCAGATTTCATATTGTTCACACACACATGCTCTACAAACAATTTGTGCAGTTGCCACAATCACAGGGTCCTGAG
>NW_012100209.1:1974670-1988672 GCF_000951045.1 Mandrillus leucophaeus | reverse complement strand
CACCATGTATTACCGCCACTTACTTTTACCCTAGGCAAGTTGTACAACTTCTCTAAGCTGCAATTTCCTGCTTATGAAGGACAATAATAGCCAGTATTGTGAGGACATGATGATATAATCATGAGAACTATTTAACCTAGTGCCTGGCATAAAGAAAATGCTTGATTTATATAAGCTGTTATCATTTTTATCTCCTATTCTCCAGGCAGTACTTTTTCATGCTATCTTTTAAAATGTTTTGACATGTCATAAAACAAATTTCATGTCTTTGTGGATCTTTACTTTCAAAAAGATAATCAACTGTGCAATAGTAATAATATACTACATTTTCTAAAGCTACATGAATTTTAGAACACCATTGCCTCATCTGGTACACAGAGAGTTCTGTAAGTATGTTCAGGAAGGCAGTATTATTTCCAATTTATACAACTGAGGTTCAGTGTGATTAAGCTGGTAAAAATTTTTCAGGCATGACATGTAGCCTGAAAAAACCTGAAATTCAGTTAAGTTTTACATTTCCCCTCAGTCTGTCCTATTCTACCTTGTGAATGTGGACAGTGTTTTAGGGAATCTCTCCTTTATACCACCTGGTCATTTGTCAAATGGGACAAGGTAGACAACTCTTTCTGAAACAGGGAAATTTATCATTTGCTCAGTTTTCTATCATAAACCTCTTCCTTTGAAAAGGAAACATACATCAAAACCATTCCTCTTATTTTTATTACTATTATATTTAATTCTACCTTATATCAGGAGAGCCCACTCCCTATGGTTACGTGAGTTCTTTTCTATTTCCTAAGTGTCTCAGCTGGTTTGAGAAATAAAGGGAAAGAGCACAAGAGAGAGAAATTTAAAGCTGAGTGTCCAGGGGAGACATCACATGTCGCAGAATCTGTGATGTTCCCCGAGCCATAAAACCAGCAAGTTTTTATTAGCAATTTTCAAAAGGGGAGGGAGTGCACGAATAGGGTGTGGGTCACAGAGATCACATACTTCACAAGGTAATAAAACATCACAAAACAAATAGAGGCAGGGTGAGATCACAGGACCACAGAATGGGGCAAAATTAAAATTGCTAATGAAGTTTCAGGCACACATTGTCATTTGATAACATCTTATCAGGAAACAGAGTTTGAGAGCAGACAACCTGTGTGACCGAAATTTATTAGGTGGGAATTTTCCTTGTCCTAATAAACCTGGGAGCGCTACAGGAGACTGGGGCTTATTTCAACCCTTCGGCTTCCACCATAAAAGACAGCACGACTTGAGGGGGCGTTCATAGGCCTACTCTCAGGGCGCATTCTCTTTCTCAGGGATGTTCCTTGCTGAGAAAAAGAATTCAGCGATATTTCTCCTATTTGCTTTTGAAAGAGGAGAAATATGACTCTGTTCCATCCAGCTCATTAACGGCCAGAAGTCTTATCTCTGGTGTTCCCTGAACATCGCTGTTATCCTAATCTTTTTTCAAGATGCCCAGATTTCATATTGTTCACACACACATGCTCTACAAACAATTTGTGCAGTTGCCACAATCACAGGGTCCTGAGGCGACATTCATCCTCCTTAGTTTACGAAGAAGATGACGGGATTAAGAGATTAAAGTAAAGACAGGCATAAGAAATCACAAGGGTATTGAATGGGGAAGTGATAAGTGTCCATGAAATCTTCACAATTTATTTTCAGAGATTGCAGTAAAGACAGACATAAGAAATTATAAAAGTATTAATTTGGGGAACTAATACATGTCCATGAAATCTTCACAATTTATGTTCCTCTGCCGCAGCTTCAGCCAGTCCCTCCGTTTAGGGTCCCTGACTTCCCACAACAATCTTATTTATTACAGATAATATCTTCATTTTCTTGGAACACTGATACATGTCCTTTGCCTTTTTTCTTGTATTAATCAAGTTTGCCAAAGCATTTTGAGCCATCCTTGATTTTGAATACAACCTTGTTGTAGGCCCTCCTGAACCAGAAATGATGAGTCTAAAGTGGCCTGAACTTTTTAACACGTTTTAATTTTTAGACAAGGGGCTCTGTAGACAAGGGACTTTATTATTTTACTTATTCATTACTTTATTTATTTTGTATTTAAAGTAAATTAACTTTCATTACTTCATTACTTTATTTCATTTTATTTCATTACTTTATTTTGTTTCCAAAGTAAATTAACATGAGAAATTGCTGCTTTGTTAATAAGTCAGTCTTCCTTTAGGTGGTCTAATATGAACAAAAACTTACTCTAATAAAGTACTTCCAAAATACCCAATTTTACATTTAAGCATTCTTATCATTTATATTCCATTTTTGACATGACCACCAGAATGATCTGTTATAATGTCAAGTATTAGTCATCTACTAAAAGTGCTCCAAAAGCTATCACTGTTCTTACAATAAAGTTCAGATTTCTTTCCATGGGCTTCAAGTTTCTATATATTCTGTCTCTCCTCTACATTTCTGACTTCCTGCCTACCACTTTCCTCTCCCTCACTGCTCCATAGCCACCCTGATTCATTTTTCAGTCCTCTAACCCGCTCAAATCTTTCTTTTCTCAGAGCCTATGCACTAACAGTTCTAGGTGGGATATTTCTTGCCATTCAATTCTCCCCTCAAACATCATCTACTCATGATTTTCACACTGCTATAAAGAACTACCTGATACTTGGTAATTTATAAAGAAAAGAGGTTTAATTTACTCACAGTTCCACATGGCTGGGAAGGCCTCAGGAAATTTACAATCATGATGGAAGGTGAAGGAGAAGCAAGGCAAGACTTACGTGGCAGCAGGAGAGAGAGCGAAGGGGGAAGTGCCACACTTTTAAACCAGCAGATGTGGTGAAAACTCACTATCACAAGAAGAGGATAGGGGAAATCTGTCCCCATGATCCAATTACCTCCTACCAGATATCTCCCTCGACATGTGGGGATTACAATTCAAGATGAGATTTAGGTGGAGACACAGAGCCAAATCATATCAAATGCATAATCATTACTTGTTGAAGGAATGTTAGGATGAATTGATAAAATATAATAATAATAGCTTTAAATTCAGGTCTATCTGACTCTAAACCCACACTCTTTTCACTTGATCTTACACTGTCTTTATGTTTTGGAAACTGTACAATAACTTTCAGTTTGTTCTGGGATCCATCTTCTCTGTTGTAAATTATACAGTCCTATCTCTAAAGCTTAACTGCCTTTCCCTATAAGGATAAATAATTCTGTGTTCTTTTTGTCTTATTAAGACGAAAGTTTAAACAAGAACTGACAATGTATAGTGCCTAATCTGTGTAGTACCTAATACAACTTCCAGTATCTGTTCTTTGGCTCCACATAGATTGGGACACCTCAAGCCCTGTGAGACCCATGCTTCTTTTATTTTTCTTGCCATGAGAGGGCATCTGAAGTATAGAGTGAAGATAAGTCATAAATAATTTATTTTTTTAAATCAATAGAAGACTCTTTTTAAAAATGTCTTATTACAAGAAAGAGAGAAAAACACTCAAATTTGGTTAAAGAACACAAGGCTTAGGTTAGGAGGGAAAAGTTAGTCTCATTATAGTTCAACATTTGTTGTTGAGATTTTGCTTTCTTCCAGACCCAAGACAAGATTACTGCTATAAAGGAGAAAACACCAGAAGAGTGCAGCACTCAAAATTAGCAAATAATAAACAAGTTTGGTCAAAGATATTGAATAAAGAGACACATAAATAGGTAATTTATTATAAATGCAGATATGGAAATGTGCTCAAGATTCTGGGCCCCATAGAGGAAGAATGTGTTAGGGATGTCAACATAAAAGAGATAGTATCTGAGCTGCCTTGTAAAATATCCAGGCACTTCCTATGCAGGGGTGAAGTGAGAAGGGGATTCCAGGAAAAATAATAGCATGGTCAAAATATAGACTTGAAAAACATTATTAGATGTATGTAGCCTTTAAAATAGTGTAGAGCTTCAGGATTATAAAGGACAGGCAAGGAAGTGGTGAATGATAAAGTTGGAGAGGTAAATAGGTTCAATTAATGAAGGATGAGATATCCACAGGTAACGAGTTTGAACTTCATCTTGCAGGTGGTGAGGAACCACTGAAAAGATCTTCATAGTAGAATACTATTGTTGAAAAATATCTTTAGGCAAAATAAATTTAATAAAGATTATTTGAGCAAAGAACAATTCATAAATTGGATAGTACTTTGAATCAAAAAAGATTCAGAGTGCTCTGCTGCAGCATTGTCCTATTGGGGTGGAGAGAGGGTGGTTCCTTTCCTCCCCATCTTTAGGGTCTCGGCCAACACTCCTATAAGAAAAGGTAGACTTAAGAAGAGAAAAGGATAACAAATTTACTTCATCAGTTTTACATGACATGGGAGCCTTCAGAATGAAGACTCAAAGATACAGGGGAAAGTATCTGATTTCATGCTTCCATTTACTGAAGTAGGAACAGTCATGTAGAAATATGGTTAAACAAACAAAAAAAATGTACAACTTAACAGTAATAGACTGAGTGGAAAAAATCTGTCAAGGCCTGTCTGTTCAGATTCTTCTTGGCCTCTCTATACATCTACTGTTAGGTTTTTGCTTAATCTATAATATATTTAGAGGGGTAGACCAGTGTTAATCTTCTGATTGGATATGGAGTAACAATGCACTATTAACGTTTCTAATGATTAGTGATGTTGAGCATTTTTTAATATATCTGTTGATCACATGGATGTCTTCTTTTGAGAAGTGCCTGTTCATACCCTTTGCCCATGTTTTAATGGGGTTGTTTGTTTTTTTTGCTTGTTGAATTGTTTGTTTATAGGTTCTGGAAATTAGACGTTTGTTAGATGCATGGTTTGTGAATATTTTCTCCCATTCTGTAGGTTGTTTGTTTACTTTGCTGATAGTTTCTTCAATACCACTACTGGATATGTACTTAATCAAAAATAATTATTCTGCAGACAAGACACATGCACTTGTATGTTCATTGCATCACTATTCACAATAGCAAAGACATGGACTCAACCTAGGTGCCCAATAACAGTGGATCAGATAAAGAAAATGTGGTACATATACACCATGGAATACTATACAGACCTAAAAAGGAGCAAGACCATGTCCTTTGCAACAACATGGATGCAGCTGCAGGCCATTATCCTAAGAAAATTAATGCAGGAACAAAACACCAAATGCCGCATTTCTCACTTATAAGGAGTAGCTAAATATTGGGTAAACATGGACATAAAAATGACAACGGTAGATATTAGGGACTAATATGGGATATTGGAGGGAGGAATGGGTTGAAAAACTACTAGGTATTGTGCTCATTACCTGGGTGATGGAATTATTTGTACACCAAACTTCAATGGCATGTTATTTACCCAAGTAACAGACCTGCACATATACCCCCGATCCTAAAATAAAAGTTGAAAAAAATAAAATTATTTACTCAGCAAAAATAAATAGAGAAACAAGTAAAATGTCTAGGTTTCATTGGCCTTATTTCTCCATCTGTAAAGAGATGGGGTGGTCCAAATATATGGCTGAGAGGTAAATCCTCAACAGATAAAGATATACCCAGGGGGTGGGCATAAGACTCTAGCTTGTGTGATTTCTTTTATAGAACCATTAGTTGGAATAGGGGCATTGGCAATTTCTAGTTTAACCAAGAGACTGATGCTAAGTTATTACATACTGAAAGGTTGCAAAACACATAGGTATATAGGCATTCTTGCGGATATATTTATTTATGTTCGTGTGTGTGTGTGCGTGTGTGTGTGTGTGTGTAAAACAAAACCTTCTTGCAATATGAGCAGACCTGGTCAGCCCAATCCATGATTGGGGTTAGATTAAAACAAAGGTTTAAAATAAATGGGTCCAGAAGTTTAACTATAGAAGAAACCAACTGTGCAATCTAAACAGATGGTTGCATTTGGGATTCTAATTATTTCAGTTACAATGTGGAGGAAAGGATCTCTAAAGTCATGCAAAGATTTTGGCTTAGCATGTAAATCCAGCATTCAGTTAAATTTTCTGCAAAAGCTATTATTGACTGTTACATTGCTTATTTATTTATTTATTTGAGATGGAATTTCGCTCTTGTCGCCCAGGCTGGAGTTCAGTGGTACAATCTCAGCTCACTGCAACTTCTGCCTCCCTGGTTGAAGCGATTCTCCTGCCTCAGCCTCCCGAGTAGCTGGGATTATGGGTGCCTGCCATCACACCTGGCTAATTTTTTAATTTTTTTTAATAGAGATGTGTTTTGCCATATTGATTAGGTTAGTTTCAGACTCCTGACCTCAGGTGATTCACCCTCCTCGGCCTCCCAAAGTACTGGGATTACAGGCATGAGCCACCATGCCCAGCCTGTTAGATTCCATGCAAAGATAAAAAGGAAGAGCAAGAAATAAGAGAAGAAAAGAAATAGGGGGCTTATGATAGAGAAAGGAAGTTCTTGAGAAAGCTGTTTACATTTAAGATGTCATCTGCTGGAGAAAGATTTTTCTGGTCAGCTTTATCTTTACCAACTGGCATGTAGTTCCATAAATTGAGAGGGGCCCCCTTCAGTTGAGAGACATAGATCTAAGACTCAAGGCCTTGAAATTTTGCTGGAGTGTGAATTATGAGAAAAACTTAGTATCATCCCTTTCAACAAGGTTCAAGGGCAGTCTTTCTTTTGTATCATTTCCAAAAGACCCAGTCTCCAGGTTCTAGATGATGGAAAATCTGATCATAAATCAGTGAGTCACAGAAAACTTCACCTAATGAAAATATGCATTGGTGTAATGTATCAAAACCTCACAATATTGAGTCATATCAGCGATTACAAATATAAGAAATGCATGAGGTTTTATCATTAAGGGAATAGGTCTTCCAGTTACTATTTTATAAAGCTGTCAGCTTGTGCATTCAGTAGGGGTAGATTTAATTACCATTAAAGTCAGTGATAAAACTTTTGGCGAGGGCAATCCACTGAATTCCATCAATATGGCCAATTTTAGTTTTAGAATTCCATTTGTCCATTCAACCTTTACAGAAGACTAGGATGGCAAAGACAATGAGAGTGTCATTTTGTTTGTAAAACTTTATTTAATTGTTTAATAATTTGTCCAGTAAAATGAGCTCTCCTATCACTGGAAATCTCTCCAAGGACACTTCATGAAGGAAACACATTTTCTAGTGTGTGTGTATATATATATGTATTTGCCACTGTTGTGGCATCAACCTTCCTGCATGGAAAGGCTCCAATCTATCCTGAGAGCAGGCATACAGTTACATAACACACTGATAAGCCATGGAGGATGGCAGATAAATGAAGTTTATTTGTAGGTAACAAAATGATCTTGCAGATACTAGACATGTACCACCTGGAACCTTAATGGCTTTTCTCAAATTAGGAATATGACAAATCAGACACTGGTTATAAACCTTTTTTGCAACTTTAGAACAATAATCCCCATACTTTTTCATAATCTGGACCATTTTGACTGTATTATGATGAGTTATGGAGTGTAGATCTTTTAATAGTGGCTATTTTGAAAACTCGGTGATGACAAGATGGCCATCTGGGCTCTCAGTGAGTTCACATTTAGTGTTATATTTGAATCTTTTAAGTGTCAATTTTCTTTTCTAATTCAGGTGCATAGCATTAATTATTGAATAAATTGTCATAGGTGATTATTTGATCAGAATCAATCTTATGGAATTATTTAGACTGCATACCCCATTACTTACTAACTGAAAATGGAAGTCGGGTAGAGCATTTTCTTAATATTCAGTTTCAGTTTTATAAAAAGCTTCAATTTTACTAATAGCAACTTGTGAGGGCAACAAAATAGCAGAAAGAAGCCCATGCACTTGGGGTACATTTTTAATGGGGATCCCATTAAAAGTGAAAAATCCTCTTTGTTTCCATAACACACCAAAACCATGGACTATAGAAAAGCAAGAAAGATAGAAAACATCATGAGTCAAGAGTTCAAATCAAAAAATGAAGAAAAAAAAGCATTTTTTCTCACAAAAAAAGTATAAAAGACATGAATCAATGAAATTTATTTTGTGTTGTTTACCATTTTATTGCTACACATCAGGCACTAACATGTAGTAAATATTCAATAAATATTTGTTGAATTAATGAAAGAAGAGCAGTCCATTTGTGATAACAACAGAAATAGAGAGCAGGATGTTGACCCGTATGTTGTTGATGGCCTCCCCATTATGCGTAATTATTGGACTAGCAGGAAATCGAGAGGTTCTTCAGGGAAAAAATACCAACACTTGCATACCAAAGAAGATATTTATTAAAACTGGGAAAAACTAAGATATCAAGCAAGCTGAGGAAGAAATCTCACAGAATCCATGGAAGGCATAGCTTGACCTTCTTTTAAGACCCTCTGGCTGGATAAATGTCTGCACAAGGAGAATGCAAAGGCCTTGCCTCACATATTTTATTCCGATCCAACCTAACCCTGTAGACATCATGAAATATATTAATGCCACTGAGACACATGCTGAATAGACCAGTCTCTTCTTCATCCTGCCTCTATCCCCAGTTACAGGGTTGACTGCTGAAGAGTCCCCTGACCTATTCTAATGACTAATTGAACCAGAATTCTAATTGAACCAAAATTTCCGGTTCTATGCAAATCAGAACAGATGTAGGGGCTTCTCCAGGTCTAGATGAATGTTAATTTCTAAAGTGAAGCCTGAACTGACTTTTTTTTTAGGGAAAGTGGATGTTTCTTTTAGAATTCTGTTCTTAAGCAAGAAAATCTAAAGTAATGATTTTTTTAAAACTAGACACTGTTTTTTCTTTCACTTAAAAGAAGGCTTGAGCTTCATTAATCACCAGGGATGCTGGTTCCTGTCACCTTGCAACTCTGTCATCCTCAACATGTGATCTTCTCATGGTCCAGTGTAGCTGCTGGAACTCCAGCCATCGTGTCTACATTTCAATCAATAGGAAGAAGGAGAAAAGAAGAGCACCCCGCCCCTCTTCCAGAACACTTCTCTAAACATATACATAACACTTATCTTCAAATCCCATTGGCCAAAGTTTAGACACAGAACCATAACTAGCTGCAAAAGACCAGAAAATAAATATGTAATCCAGGTGGCTGGGACTGCAGTGGCAATGAGAAGTTCAGGTAAACATGAAGAAAGGGAACCTACATATTTAGTCACAACTAGGAGCTTCTGCCATAGAAAGCAACAACAATCTTCTGTGACATTCTGTCAATAGTACTGAGTTTTCTACTGGCCTCAGTTAGGAATCTCAAAAGGAGAGCTGAGCTTGGAGCCCTGCAACATGCTCTTTGGAATAAAGCTGCCATGACTCATTCTCTACCCAACCAGTATCCTCAACCATGGCCAGTATGAATCTAGGCTTGACTTTATGACAAATAGAATAACATGAGAACCTCAATTATTTAAAATATTTTATAAAAACCTTAAAATATGATTGATATGGTGTCATTTTATTATCTTTGTACCTGGAATAGGAAGCGGACGCATAACTTTTTAACAGACACAAAACAGACTTCTTCCTGTTTATCTTTCCTTCTGTCTCTATATTTCTTTGCTTGATAAGTAAACAATCCCAGAGTTTCAGGGATCACCAAAAACAGGGATCAATAAACTGTAGTCTGTTGGCCAATTTTGGCCTACTACTTGTTCTTGTAAATAAAGTTTTATTAGAACACAAACAAACCCATTCATGTACATATTCTCTGTGGATGCCTTCACACTACAACAGCAAAACTGAACAGTTGTGGCAGAGCCAATTTGACCCACAGAATCTAAAATGCTTACTATCTGACCCTTACAGAAAAAGTTCACCAATTCCTGGCTTAGAATCCTAGAGCTAGAAACATTCTAGAAATGACCTAGTGCAAGGGTTCTCATCTTTGATCCCACCAGAAATACAGTACTTCCTTTTTTCTCCTAAAGCCTTTCACTTTAAAAGATTGCTTTGTGATTATTAACAAACTATTAACTAAATAATTTAATGCACATAATGACTTTCAATCGGAATAGCTACTCAGCATGAGACAACTTGTGGATTAAGTTGTCTACAACTTAATATGGACTACATTAAGCTGCTATTACTGTCATAAAAAGTAAAGAACATTTTATTTCAGACCATGTGTCCTAATGGAGGGACGCATAATTGACCTCAATTAAGCTTTATTTAAAATGAAATAAAGTGTTCAGATTCCCCTTATGTCCTAAAGAAGTCAGAGAGGCTTGGGGATCCCAGGTTGAGATTCAGAATAGCTAATAAAACCAGCCTAGAGAACTTCTTGCTTAATGTCACCAAGTAAGATTTAACAGTGATTAAGGCCCTATCATTCTGACTCACCTTTCCATTTATTGCCTTCCCAGCTGCACAAATTAATGAGAAAGCAGCAAATAATTAGTAAGCCTCCTACCACCTCACTAAAATATATATCAGTACACAATATGTATTTCTCAGAAAGCCAAGCCCTTGTGAAAAGGTCAGGGTGGGTCCAAACCTGAGAAACTGACAAATCTGTTGGAAAGTCATTTAATCAGAATGAAATGTTCTATTTCTTGCTTTAAATGTATCATGGAGTTGTTTTGTTGTTCATTTGTTTATGGAGAAATAGTGTACTAGCAAGATGAAAGCAAACATCCATCCATCCATATATTGAGTTAAATCTTGGTTTAATTTACTAGAGATATGAATAAGAATTTGTAATCTATGAGTGGGTAGATAATATTCTTTCCATCTGATAGATGAAGTCACAGAAACATGTGAGGGTAAGTGATTTCCATAGCCACGCAAGTAGAATGAGGCAGACTTTAAGCTAGAAGTCCAGGCTTCTGGCTGCAGTTCACATCTTATCACAAACTGAAATGAGGTTTGCTTAATATACTATTTCGTAGCTTCCCTCCACCCACTATCATATGCAATGCAAAATAAAAATTGTATTTAAGTCTAAAACAAAACTTTCACATATGCTTGTTGAAATTAAAATTGCTTCAACACGGTACAATAATTGTGTAACTCAGACTAGAATAGAACTGGAACAAAAAATCGCAGTTCCCTGAAGCTAATGATGTAATGGTCATAACTAAATTATTTAACTGATACGAGTATGTGTTCTCAGGATTAAAAGAGAACATTTTCAGTCTAATCCCACCATTTCATACCTGTTTGACCTAAAGGTATCCAGGAAGAATGACTTAGGCTGATTGATCCTAGTGATGAATTTGGCAATTCCGTTTATTTATAACTTTTCATTTGCCTCTTCTATTTTTGATAGTTTTACAAATCATTTTGCAAGCCAAGTGAATAGTTCAGGTCCCTTTAATTGTCTGAACCTTAAGATCTTATGCAAATACATCACATTTGTGAGGTATCATTATCTAAAGCAAACCCTTCAACTAAAAGGACATTTAGTTTGTGGGGGAGACGAAATATAACTTTATACCTAATGGTTATCTCAACATTTTAAAAATCCATAAGAACATAAAAAAAAAATTATCTGAGCATCTTCTCCATATGCTGTCAAATTTCTAGATATTGAAAACTTCCACAGTTGTCTGAATTATCCTATTCATTTTTAATATAACTTTTGCCTTAAATTATAAGACTGATTAGTGTCAAAATATCCAAAGTTTTGATTAGGGAATAGTTGCTATTACAAAAAATTGTGCCTCAGCAACAATGTGAGATCTTTCTGGACTAAACACAAATAATTCAAAACTGAAACATGTAAAATATGTTCATCACCATCATTAAATGGCATCAGACAGGATTTTCCAATTTGTGATGATTATTCATAAAATTTAAACAAAAGCAAAATAATAGCATTGAACTATTTTCTGTGAGGTATGTTCTATAATACACTTACCTGAATTTAAATAAACACAGTAATAATTAGTTGAAAAAAATCAATAACATTGATTTATTTCCCTGCTCCTAGCTTGTTTCACATACTCTTAAAAGCAGTAACATGTTTTATTGCTTTTTTATGACAATTTAAGATTCTATTCAAAATGCAAATATTCTTGGCATTAGAGAATTGAGAAAATATTAAATCAAAAATAAAAGTTTTCCTTTTATTTCAAAGTAGTTCATTATTCATTATCCTACAATCATTTTATGTGTGATTATTTTAATGCAAGAAAAGAAAGATCTAAAAAATCAATGTGCCTGTGAGGCACTGCTGACTTTAATTTGTCAAAGTCCAAATTAAAACATTAATTTCTGTAGATTTTATTTCAATGAAAGTCACCTTTTTTAATGTTTTTAGAGTTTTTGTGCTTTGTAGTTTACACAAAGACATAGTTTCATTTATTTCTATAGTCCTGATGAAATAAAAAATAAAAATATTCTTCTTACCTATCCCTACAACTTTTAAGAGCTATTAACATCAAAATTTAATTCAGCAACTCTTACGTGACAGTAAAATCCACATCTTTTCTATTTTCCTCCCTTTCCTAAGTTTTGGCCTCTCTCAAAGGAGGTCCATGTTAACTTTAGTTCAACTACTCCAGAATACTGCATTATCAAATCTCTCCATCAATAATAAACATTCCATAGGCCTATGTCTTCCCAAGAGCTTTGAGCCTTCAAGTTGATGATTGTGGCATGTACTCAAGTAAAAAAAAAAAAAAAGACAAGTATCTATAAAAAACTATCTTTTCAAACCATTCAATAGCATTAAACTTGATTCTCAGAAACTACCTAGGGATAGTTGACTGTGTTAGTCAGGATTCTCCAGATAAGCAGAACAAATAGGACACATAGAAATATATAAATAAAGAGATATATAATTATAGGAATTGGCTCATGTGATTAGAAAGGCCAAGAAGTCCCATTATTTGCTGTCTTCAAGCTGGAGAATCAGGAAAGCCAGTGGTATAATTCAGTGTCCTATGGCCTGAGAATCAAGAGCTCCAATGTCTGTGGACAGAAGATAGATGTCCCAACTCAAGGAGAGACAGAGAATTTACATTTCCTCTGCCTTTTTGTTCTACTCTGGTTCTTAGTAGATTGGAGAATGCCTGCCCACATTTGTGAGGACAGGTCTTTCTCACAGAAGCACACAGAAATAATGTTTTACCAGATATGTTGGCATGCCTCAGCCCAATCCAGCTGACACATAAAATTAACCACCACAGTGATATGCATGAAAATAGATTTGACAAATCAAAAGATTCTAGAACAAATTACACACTTTCCCCCAGATTTAAGATATCTTGCATTCTCTTCAAAATAAAAGAGATGTGATTATTTATTAGAGCGTTGTAGTATGAATTCTGCACCAGTTACTTTGGTGGGTTCTGTGGCATCCTTAAGTGCTCAACATTTCTTGCAAAATCATTTCATGGAAGCATCTGTTGGTGGAAGATATGAGTTTCTTTTGAAACCAGAAATATGGTCCTTACAATAGGAACTGATTAAGTAAAGTATGCACAAGCATGCAAAGAAATACAGCATGGCAATTAAAACTGTGATATTTTATGATACGATAAAAACACCTTTCACAGAAAAAATTATTATCATTTTGGTGTCATATTCTTTCATCTGTATTCTGTGTTTCAGTTAATATTATTTTATGGATATTAACAAACATGGATCTATATCATAATTTTGAGCTTTAAAATTAATATAGTAATCCCTGCCTTTTCCACAGTTTCACTTTCAGTGATTTCAGTTGAGGTCCATGGTGATCCAAAAATGTTAAATAAAAAATTGCAGAAATAATCATTTCTGAGTTTTAATTTACACACTGTTCTAAGTAGCATGATGAAATCTCATGCCATGTCACTCTGTTCCTCCCAGGACAAGAATCATTTCCTTTGTTCAGCTTATCCACAGTATAGATGCTGTCTACCCGTGAAGCATTTAGCAGCCATCTCAGTTATCAGATTGACTATCCCGGTATTGGTGTCACAGTGGCCTCAAAGCCCAGGAGTAGTGATGCTAGCAATTCAGATATGCCAAAGAGAAGCTATAAAGTGCTTCCATTTAAGTGAAAAAGTGAAA
>NW_012100209.1:1951525-1974620 GCF_000951045.1 Mandrillus leucophaeus | reverse complement strand
TTCAGTTAATATTATTTTATGGATATTAACAAACATGGATCTATATCATAATTTTGAGCTTTAAAATTAATATAGTAATCCCTGCCTTTTCCACAGTTTCACTTTCAGTGATTTCAGTTGAGGTCCATGGTGATCCAAAACTGTTAAATAAAAAATTGCAGAAATAATCATTTCTGAGTTTTAATTTACACACTGTTCTAAGTAGCATGATGAAATCTCATGCCATGTCACTCTGTTCCTCCCAGGACAAGAATCATTTCCTTTGTTCAGCTTATCCACAGTACAGATGCTGTCTACCCGTGAAGCATTTAGCAGCCATCTCAGTTATCAGATTGACTATCCCGGTATTGGTGTCACAGTGGCCTCAAAGCCCAGGAGTAGTGATGCTAGCAATTCAGATATGCCAAAGAGAAGCTATAAAGTGCTTCCATTTAAGTGAAAAAGTGAAAGTTTCAACTTAATAAGAAAATTAAAAATAATATGCTAAGGTTGCTAAGATCTATGGTAAGAACAAATCTATCCACAAAATTGTGAGGAAGGAAAAATCATGTGTGATAGTTTTGCTGTCAACGTTATGGTCACAGAGTGTGATAGGGTACTTTAAGATAGAAAAGGTATTAAATTTGTGAATGGAAGACAGTAACAGCAACATATTTGGACTGACAGCAGTGAGGCTCAGTACTATCCACAGATTCAGACATCCACTGGGGTCTTGCAACTTATCCCCCCATTGGATAAAGGAGGACAACTGTATGTATGTATTTTTAAAAAGTAACAAATGGAAAATCTCAAAATTTGAAAGAAAAGAAAAAGGAATAAGAACAAGATAAAAAACAAAAAGAGAAAATGGGTAAAAAGTTACTTGAATTTATTTGAAGAATCAAAATTATAGTAGCTCTTGGAAAATGAGTTTGCAAAGACCTTGAGGAAGAATCAATTCTAATTTCCTAAGTGTGTTTGTAACGAGCTATGCAATTTCCTTGTCAGCATAATACTGATAAAGCCTTGTGAGAGCACTGGAGAGAGCTCTTAAAATAAATATGTATTACATTAAGATAGGTACAATTTTATAGTTTCATTATTTACAGTGAGAGGTTCATAATTGATGAATTATTTTACACAGTGTAGTCTTCCAAATGAAAAGCAATTCAAACATGCTTCTTGCTCAAGGATATGAGAATTTACCACACTTGGAAAAAAACATAGACCGTTCTTCCTATGAGTACTAGGGCATTCTTTCTCTCCTATGATGAGTATTTACTGAGTGCCAGTAAGTAACAATGTAGAAGCAAATTATAATACAGGATTGTATCTGTTACCCCATTTGATCCTGAAGAAGTGAATCAATGTAAGTTTACAAGTATAGTGAAATCATTTTTCTCCCAAACCTATAACATATGATTCTTAAATCACCTTTAAATCGTATTTTAATTTCTGGAAGGCTCTATTCCAGATACAAATGCAATACAAAGGTGCAATGTGCGATGAGCCTCTATGAGCTTGGAATGTACCACAGCAAAGACAAAACACACACGCATACACACCAAGTCTCCAATAAGAAGATGTAACATTATACATGGCACAGACAAGGGGGACTTTCTGCTTTAGGTGATGTGAATTCTTGGAAGAAACCTGAACTAGACCTTAAAGGATAAATACACTTGAATAGGATATATAATAGGATGATCTCACTCTGACTGACTCAAAATTAACTGATTCAAATCACTTGAGACATACTCAAGGGACTTGAATCACACCTGGAAAATCTTTTCATCTGTGCCACATTCTACTGGGTGGATGCAAGTTGCAGGTCTCCCCCACACTCAAGTGAGGGAAATCATTCAGCACATGAACGTCAGTGTGCAGATAATGGGGGCCTTCACAGCATTCTGCCTTCCACAAGCTTTTAGTACAAAACACCTTTCCTACTTTTGTCCACACTATTTTCTTTGTTAGATTCTTCTCCTCCTCCTCCAGGTGAAAACCTGGCTAGTTCCTAAACATCTTTAGGATCTCACTTTACATGTTACTTCTTTACATTCTCCTTTCCTGACTATTCTATTGAAAGGACACGTCCATCTGGTACTTTCTCCTATAACATATTTTAACAACTTCACTGAGATATAATTCGTATACCATACAGTTCACCCATGTAAAGTGTAAAATTAAGTGGATTTTAGGATATTCACAGAGTTGTGCAACCAACATCATGATCTAATTTTAGAACATTTCCATTTGCCCAAAAAGAAGGTCCATACCCATTAGCAGTCAGTGTTCATGCCTCTCTCCCACCAGCCCTAGGTAACTACTAATCTTCTTTCTGTCCCTATAGATTTACCTGTCCTGGACCTTTCACACAAGAAGCAGCATACAATTTCTGGTTTTATGTGACTGGCTTATTTAATTTGGCATCATGTTTTCAAGTTTCATCCAGGTTGTAACCTGTGTCAATGCAGTTACCCGTTTGTATACACAGGGATTGGTTTCAGGAGCTCCTTGCATCAGACCGTCAGCTCTGCAGAACCTGATTATATGAAAATCAGCCCTCCATATAGGCAAGTTTCACATTCATAAATACTGTATTTTTCAATGTGCATTTAATTGAAAAAATCCTTGTCAAACCTGTGTTGTTCAAAAGTCAGCTTCACTTCATTCCTATTTATTGCCAAATAGCATTCCATTATATAGATATACCACACTTTGCTTATCTATTCATCATTTGATAGATCTTTTGGGTTATTTCCAGTTTGAGGTTATTATGAATAATGTTGCTGTGAACATTCATGCATAGTTTTTTGTGGACATATGTTTTCAATTCACTTGGGTATATTTAGAAGAGTGTAATTATTGAGTCAAATTATAATTCTATGTGTAACATCTTGAAAAACTGTCAAATCATTTTCCAAAGAGCCTGTGCCTTTTTTTTTTTTTTTTTTTTCTGAGATGGAGTCTCACTCTGTCTCCAGGCTAGTGTGCAGTGGTGTGATCTCAGCTCACTACAACCTCCACCTCCCGGGTTCAAGCGATTCTCCTGCCTCAGCCTCCTGAGTAGTTGGGATTACAGGTGCACACCACCCATGCCCAGCTAATTTTTTGTATTTTTAGTAGAGGAGGGTTTTACTGTGTTGGCCAGGATGGTCTCGATCTCTTGACCTCATGATCCACTTGCCTCAGCCACTCAAAGTGCTGGGATTACAGGTGTGAGCCACCGTGCCCGGCCATGCCTGTACCATTTCACACTCCCACCAGCCATGTATATAAGGGTTTCAATTTCTCCAGAAACTTGTCAACACTTGCTACTGTCATCTTTTTTATTATAGTCATTTTAGTGAGTATAAACTGGAACTTGATTGTAATTTTGATTTGCATTCCCCTAATGACTAATGAAGTTAAGCATTTTTTTCATGTGCTTATATGCCATTTTTATATCTACTTAGGATAAAGATCTGTGGGAAATTTTTCCTTTTAAAATAACGCTATTAGTCTTATATTATTAAATGTCAGAGTTCTTTATGTATTCTGGATACAAGTCTCTAATTAGATATATGATTTGCAAATATTGTCTTCCATTCTGAAGCTTGTCCTTTCATTTTCTTAACGATATGATATCATTTGCAACACAAAACATTTCAAAGTCCAGTTTATCTACTTTTCTCTTTTGTCACTTCTTCTTCTGGTATGTTATCAAAGAAACCATTTCCTTATATATATACAATGGAATATTATTTAGCCTTAAAAAGGAGGTGGGGAACCTGTCATTTGTTACAATAAGGATGAATCTGAAGGACATTATGCTAAGGGAAATAAGTCAGGCACGGAAAGACAAATACCACATGACTCATTTATATGTGGAATCTAATAAAGCTGAATTTATATAATTAGAGAGTAGAACAATGATTACCAGAAGCTTGGGGATGGGCTGGTGGAGAGAGAGGGAATGGGGAGTTCTTGATCAAAGGGTACAAAGTTTTGGATAGACAAGTGCAATAGATTTTAAGGTCTAGTGCACATCAGGGTGGCTATTATCAATAAAAATGGTTTATATATTTCAAAATATTTGAGAAAGTAAATTTCAAATGTTTCACCCTAAAAAATGACAGGTTGCTGAGGTGATAGGATTTAATCATGCCACATTGGGTACATATATCAAAACATCACATTCTACCCCATAAATGTATAATTTATGATTTGTCAATCAAAAATATTAACAATAATTATAAATGAATAAATAAATAAACAAAACCATTTCCTAACTCAATGTCACACAGGTTTCGTCCCATGTTTTCTTTTAACAGTTTTATAGAGTTAGCTTTTTAACATTTAGGTCTGTGATCCATTTTGACTTAATTCTTGTATATGACATGAGCTAGATGTCCAATTTCACTCTTTTGCTTGTGACTACTCCACCGTCCCAACACCATTTGTTAAAAAGACCATTGTTTCTCTCTTCATATTATCTTAGCTTTGTTGGAAATCAATTGGCTATTAATGTAAGAGTCTCTTTCTGGCCTCTCAATTCAATTTCATTGATCTCCATGTCTGTCCTTATGCCAGTACCACACTGTCTTGATTGCTTTAGCTTTGAAATACACTTTAAAATCAGAAATTATGAGTTCTTCTTTGTTCATTTTCAAGATTTCGTTTGCCACTCTTGATCTATATCCATTACTTTAAGCCTTTGAGAACACATTCTCCCAGTCTGCATAGTTTCAAGCCCATTTTTCTTTTAGTCTTTTCTCAAATGCCGAGTCATTCATCCCCTTCGTTTGGAAACATGTTGCCTGTCACCCCAAATTATCACTGACGGTAATCAACAGTGAGCCTGAAGAGTAGCTGGAGCCCAAAGACAAGATAGAAAACAGGTACTCTTAGGAGAAAATGGCAGATTTAGGTCACCAGAAACCTTTGAATAAGATGTTGTGGGAACAAAGTGACTGCACAGTGACAAATTAGATCACAAATTTTTGAGTAAATTGTAATGTTTTGTGTGTGTTTGTGTGTGTGTGTGTATGTGTGTTTTCTTTTCCTCATGTGGACTGAGCAGATCATGTTGACTAAGTTAGTTCATTTTCCCAGACTCCTCCAAAATGAAATACATCTGTGCTGTTTTTCATGTTCTTATTGTCAGTCCTGACCCTTGGCCTGTGGTAACCGAGAATTTACTATGTGTTAGAAATGAAGCACTTCTTGCTTTAATTTGCTCAAAAGAAAAAATAGTTATAATTTGGAGATGCACATACATAGAGTGAATTGCAATGAAGGCATCCACATATGAGAATTTTTCAGAGTTCATGTCCATTTGTTAATGCTTTGCATGTTCACATAGATCCAATGCCAAAGAAAGGCATTGCTCTCATCTTACAGAAACAGCAACTGAATTTCCAAAAGGCAGGTTGTCTTCCTTAGATCATTAAGTACGGCAGAGACAGAGCCAGGTGAAGAATCAAACTGCAGAATGTCACCCTCCCTAGAACACTTACAGGTTGAATTGTGTCCTCCAAAAAGATATGTTGCAGTCTTAACTCTGGTACCTGTGAACGTGACCTTATTTGGACATAGGGTCTTTGTAGATGTAGTCAAGATGAAATCATTAGGGGAGGCCCTAATCAAACATGACTAGTGTCCTTATGACAAGAGGAATGGCATGTAACAACAGAGATAGAGATTGGAGTGATACAGCTGAAAGCCAAGGAATGACAAAGGTTGATGGCAATTTTCAGAAGCTAGCAAGAGGCAAGGAAGAATTCTTCTGTACAGGTTTTGGGACCACGGCCCCACCAACAAGTTGACTTTGGACATCCAACCTCTAGAACTGTGAAACAATAAGTTTCTGTCATTTGAAGCCACCCTGTATGTGACACTTTGTTACAGCAGCCCTAAAAAATTAATATAGACACTGTGTGCTCCTTAACACAACACTTTGTAACAGGAAATAATACTTCTCAGAGCAGCAAATGGTCCTTCAGGCTCTAGGAACCATTCCTTGTTATTCATTCTCAATTCCGCTACAGCAGGACAAATTCAATCTGAGGCAGTGGCCTTGGTGCAAAGTATTCCCCAGCCAGAATATCTCCAATGAGGAAAATTGCCCTAAGTCATGAATCACTTTTGCACAACTGTGGCTGGTCACAGTTCTTCTCTATAAAACTAATTTGCCTTCATCTCACATCTATCTATTAATACTAGTTCTGTCTTTGTGGATACTCAGGATTAATCAAATTCCTCTTCCATATGACAGGTCTTTAAATATTTAAAATCAGCTAGATGACTCCCACAACTCCTTGTCTTCTAAGAATTTAAACTGTTCCTCATAGATCTTGCTTCCAAAATCATCTACCATTCCTATTAGACAGATGTCAGTGAATTCATGTCCTTCTAAGTACAGCATTGAGAATTGAATGCCAAATTCATGGCATCAACTTCTTAGAGCAAATGAGAGCTGCAGCCAGCTCCCTGGTTGTCATGGATACCTCTTCTAAAACAGAAAAAAAAAAAAAATACTATTATAGCCCAAACTGCCTGTCAACTAGGGTAGATCTTTACAATTGGAAGAATCATTTATTGTAATTAGCACTGTGATAGATTTGGAATAAGAGCAAATTTTGAAGCCCATAAATTTTTCCATGTAAAACAGGAAGATAGCTAGTTCCTAAAAAGTGTAGAGAGGTCCATGAGAAAACAACTAAATAAGTACCTACCCCATACAATAAAGATCCAAAGTATCACAGTAAGTTAGAAAGGTGGACCAAATCAAACAACAGTCAATTCAGCCTTCAGGACTTTAAAATATTACTTTTAATGGCAAAAATCGCACTCACTTTTGCACCAATTTAATATAAATAATATAGGACACCTGATTCAGATATTGAATGCATCCTGGTGGAGAGGTCTGAAGATCCCTGGGGGTCACCTGTCTGCCATGGGTTGGGTCAGTGGGCTATGAAAAGAGTAGATGCCTCGCTCGCCAAACACAGACCCCTCCCCTGGCTGAAGTCAAGTGAATCAGTCCAGCAGCTGGTCCACTGGGTAGGACTCTAGGTCCCGGTGAAGGTTTGCACTTACCCAGTGACATTCCCCATGCTTAAGGTGCCTCCTTCCAATCTTCCCAGGTTCAGCTCATATTTGTTTCTATAGCCAGCTTGACACACCCTCCAGGGACAAGCCATGAAATAGAAATTTTGCTGGTGGTGATATCACATGAATTAAACATGCTATTTGCCTTTAGAATTGGCATTGTGCAATACAAGGACAAAAGGTAAAATTTAAGCTAATGATTGACATTTTAATTTTTTCTTATTTAGAGTAATCTTAAAGCAAATTTAAAAAATCAATTTGAGAGCAGGACTGTGCGAACAAATCAAAAGGTTTTCGTGTACTATAACCACAAATTTGTCCTGCTTTTTTAAAAAAAATGGACCACGTATTTTCACTTGACATTTCACTTGACACTGGAGTCTGCAACTTATGCAGCCAGCCTTGATTACAAGTAACAGTTTCTCAGTTTTTCCTAGTAATCCTCATAGTGGCTGGATACAATTCTGCTTGACACTGGGTCTTCTCACCTGTCTAATGACTCATATACTTCAGTCTTCTCATCAATCTTTACTCACCCACTCAAATTCACTCTCTCTCTCTCCCTCTCATGAAAACAATAATACATATAAACATTTTAAAATATTTTACTCTATTTTTGAGACAGAGTCTCGCTCTGTCGCCCGGGCTGAAGTGCAGTGGCGCACTCTCGGCTCAGTGCAAGCTCCACTTCCCAGGTAAACGTCATTCTCCTGCCTCAGCCTCCCAAGTAGCTGGGACTACAGGCGCCCACCACCATGCCCAGCTAATTTTTTGTGTTTTTAGTAGAGACGGGGTTTCACCGTGTTAGCCAAGATGGTCTCGATCTCCTGACCTCGTGATCTGCCCGCCTCGGCCTCCCAAAGTGCTGGGATTACAGGCGTGAGCCACCATGCCCGGCCTACATTTTTTTTAATATTCCAGTTATAATGAAATAATGCTTTAAGAACCCTTTGTTTTCATATGTTTTCTTAATATACATATATAATTTTAAAATTCTCAAATAACTTTGATATTTAATATGCCAGATCCTACTCTTACAAGATTCTCTGACTTATTACTAATAGGATCTAGTACTTCTATTCTTTGTACATTGAACTTTAAAAGTCGCTTTGAAAGGGACCTCTAACGTGTCAACAAATTTTCTCCTCTCTTCATTTTGCTTTTTCTCATGAGAATTATATTGAATGTCTTTCGTATTTTGCTGTATATCTTCTCAGCCTACCTTAGATCCCGGCTACCATGATAAAAGCTGCCTTTGCATAGGCATTACTGGAAAATAATTATCTCAACTGCACATGTCACATATTCCTCTCCCTTTTCTAGTACTCCTCTGACGCAGCAACAAAGGAGCCTTACAAAGACCACTTCGTGCTTAGACGCAAAAGACATGGAAAACCCAGGGAGTTAATAAATCACAGGCTACCCTCGGCCAGTGGAGGAGGGGTCAAGAGATAAGGGCCCTGTCTTTTAATCTCACGACACTTTCTTGTGAGAAGCTCCCAGAGGAGTTGAGCTCCTGTAGCTATAGTGGGGACCAATTTGATAAATAACTCTTACCATGGTGATATGGTTTGTCTGTGTCCCCACCCAAATCTCATCTTGAATGGTAGCTCCCATAATTCCCATGTGTTGTGGGAGGGACTTGGTGGGAGATAATTGAGTCTTGGGGATGGTTCCCCCATACTGTTCTTGTGGTAGTGAATAAGTCTCACGAGATCTGATGGTTTTATAAATAGAAATCCCTTTCACTTGGCTCTCATTCTCTCTTGTCTGCTGCTATGTAACACATGTCTTTCACCTACCACCATGACTGTGAGGCCTCGCCAGCCACGTGGAACTGTTGAATCCATTAAACTTAATTTTGTTGATAAATTACCCAGTCTCGAGTATGTCTTTATCAGCAGCCTGAAAACAGACTACTACACATGGCTTTCCTTCCTTCCATGTTACTGTATTCCAGTCCCCATCTCAGTTACCTAGGGTCACTTCCTAAACAAGTCACCCCGACACAAGCCCCTGTTTCAAGCTTTGTTTTCCAGGAATTGGGTTGGGGAAGCCAAGATAAAGGCAGTTGTGACACTAGACACTAGGGTTTAGTGTTCCCAGATACAGAAAGTAATAATGTCAATTACTTATCAGTATTATTTGTCAATAAAGAATAACTCACCTGTGTGATTTCCCTGAGTTCCTGTCCACATGCTTCTTTCAAATAGTTAATATGAATCATATCATATCTATGATTTAATGCCATTGCAGGATATGGTCTATTTATGCCATGACAAAATATGCAGGTGGACAATGTAGTTCATAATCTTATGAGCTTGTCAAATAGCTACATAAGCCCGGATAACTAGAAACCATCACCTTGATATTTATGACTGGGAACATGGCAAGACTAAGAAAAATGAAGAAAAAAAAATTCTTTTAATGAAAACGTTTAAAATAAATGTTTAAAAAGTCTATTAATATGACACACAGAAAAAGATTGAAAGGAGATGTGCTCTGAGTAAAAGAAGCAGGTTTCCTAGAAGCAAAATTCCACAAGTTAAATCAAACCTCTATTCAATTATGGAATTAACAAAAATTGAATAACTTGTAGCAATGAAGCAGTCTTATGTTCAAATAGATTCCTTGAAAAACATTAACTATAGTACAAAGGTTACTTTGCCTATTCATACTCCTGCAGCAAGTCCAGAGTAAACAAATGTAACCGCCTTTTTCCTGGATGTTTCTGGTCAAAACAGACAAGCAAGGTTTTATAACAGAGCAGTGTAAGACTGAAACTACAAAATAAAAATTATTTCAGGTTTGTGCAAGTCTCCCAGGAGTTGGGCAACTTTTCTTGGATTATTTTTAGTTCATGTAATGGGAAGGCAACATTCAGAAATGTAGTGCAATGAAAACAGTTTTCAAAAGTAAGTTTTCCATTAACCCAAAAGAACATTTGACACTTGTTTATTGCCGAATAGCAAATCTCTATAAAATGTTGTGGTTTAAAACAATAGCAATAAATAGTTTATTTCACTTATATATCTTCAATTGTCACAAGGATCATTGTGAAGGTTTTACCTCTGCTCCACATAGCATCAGCTGGGCAGTTCAACTGATATTGCAGGATTGCTCCCAGGATGACTCAGTCACATGACTAGCGAGTTGGGGCTCACTACTGACTGGCAGTTCAGTGGTTCCTGTTCATGACTGGACCGTGACTCTCCCCATATGGACCTATCTGCAAGCTGCTTGGACTACCTAACAGTATGGTTGCTGAATTGAGTGAGTGTCCCAAGAGAATAAGGTTAAAAATCACCTTTTATAAATAACTCAGCCTCAAAAATCACAAAGTATTAACACTATTGACAAGCACATGCAAGTGGAGAGAACATAGTTCCCACTACTGGATGGGAGCAATGTCAAAGTAAAGTTGTAAGAAGAGGAGAGATACAACATGTTACTGCAGTTATCACTGAGATAAGATTGAATAAGAAAAAGGAATAACAAAAAAAGTTTCTGTAGAGCTGGTCTCGTATGAAAATCTTTCTGATAACAATATTTGGCACATTATCCTTCTTTAAAATTTACACCTTAATAGGCTAATAAATTATAGTCTCTGAATTCAAGGGCTGTGCAAAAATCAGAAAACAGATGCTAAGTGAAAGGAGCACTACTACTCACTAATTTGACCTTGACCAAATTTTTGAACATTTCTGAACCCTAATATCCTTATCTCTAAATTGGAACTAATTATGACAGTTGAGAAAATAGAATAAAATATTTTCTGTAAAACACAAAACTAGCAAATGCATTCAAAAACATTATTTGCCTTCTTCTTTGGGCACGGCATTTCACTGGCTACTACTGCCCACCCTTGAGATTTGCAGTATGACAAATAACAAATATGAAAAGAGATAATTTCTAGAATTATATTTCACTAAGAAAACTCTAGATACTAGGCTGTGGGGTGATGTACTATAAAGTGTTTTTGTTACTCGTTAACCCAGTTTTTCATTTAAAAAAGTTCATTTAAGGCTGTGCATGGTTGCTCACACCTGCAATCTCAGTACTTTGGGAGGCTGAGGCAGGTGGGTCACTTGAGGTCAGGAGTTCAAGACCAGCCTGGCCAACTTGGTAAAACCCCATCTCTACTAAAAATACTAAAATTTAGTATAGCGTGGTGGTGCGGGCCTGTAATCCCAATTACTCAGGAAGCTGAGACAGGAGAATCGCTTGAACTCAGGAGGCAGAGGTTATGGTGAGCAGAGATCACACCACTGCACTCCAGCCTGGGCAACAGAGCAAGACTCTGTCTCAAAAAAAAAAAAAAAAAAAAATAAATCACATGCTATCTGGGTATACTTTAGTCATGGCTTAAAAATCCAGAGACAAGATGTTGCCTACCCAAGAAAAACATAATTAAGAAAGCTCTGGGGAACAGTAAAATTCAAAACAAAAATAGAAAACACCCTCTTCTACATTGAGCAAAACCAGGAAATGGGTCATGTGAAGGAAATAACTAAAATTTAAGTATGGAAGACATTTAAAGAACTTATGTAAAATTAGAACCCACTGAATTAATGTGATCAGGATCAAAATATATTTATTAAATGTTACAAACGCTAAAAAAATTCAAAATACTTGGTTGTATTTTCACCATTTAATCACAACTAAGTAAAATTGATGCTAAGAAATGCAGAAAAGAGTAAGGGAATGATTAAAGTTTGCAAAATCATAACTAGGAGGAAAGTTAGACAAATGAAATTAGCACAATCTCGTTAAAAGTCAGCCAGACACTTAATAATTGCTTGTAAACATCCAAAGAACTTCTCAATGAATTCCTACCTTTCCTTTGCATTCACAAAAATGTTAGTTAAGGGATTTAATCAATGATAAAGCTTTAGGTGCAACGGTTTTTAAGCATCTGAGACTAACTATACAATTAGGTTTACAATGAATCTTTCTAGGAAGGAGGAGCTATTTCACGTCTTAATTTTGATGTTTTTATAGCTACAAAACACAAATGACTAATAACAACTACCAATATCCTTTATTCTAGAAGGTAGAATACTACTGGAAAAATTACTCTATTAAAAAAATTACATATGGCCTGATCATTCATGTGACAAAATAGATTAAATGCCATCTCTTCGCAGGCCCAATGAGGATTCTTTGTGATGGCAGTGGCAGGTCATCAGGAGCCCACCCTTGGGAGCTCCCCAGAACCCACCACCCTTGGAGCAGCCACAATGGGGCCAGGCCAAGCCACCTGCCAGCAGGAGAGCAGCTCAGCTGGGTGGGCACAGAGGAATGGGCACAGAGGGGCTCAGCGAAGACCTGGAGCCCCCGTCCAGGCAGTGAGGAGGTATAGTCAGGGTTGCATGCTTCATGGAGCTGTTGGGAGCTGGGGACAAGCAGGAGCCCTTCCCCTTCCAACTTAGTGGGTAGGAGTTCCCCGGGTATAGCTGCAGCCCCGCTGCCGTGGCTCTGGACCTGAGGATCTCTGTGCTCTTGGGGTCCTGGGAAGGTGCCCTCCCCCCACAGGCTCAGAAATGCCTGCTCCCACTGCCTGTCTTCTCCCCACTCTCAGAACTCACTCCAATCTCAGAGCAAAGTCAGGGTAAGCCCAGGTATTATCAAAGCCTGGCTAGGTGTGCACACACTCAGGGTAGCACTGACACGCCAGCCCCCTGCTGCTTCAGCCCCCTCCAGACTTTGGGCACCAACAAGCGTGGGGAGAAGGCTGTGGGAGGCTGAGGACAGCCTGGCACTGGCCTGCAGGGACCCCTTGGCATGAACAGCTTGGTTGACATAAATAGCAGCAGGAGGCATACAGGTTCCTGGGTGGAAGGGGGTGAGTCCCCTGTGAAGCCCCACCTTCAATTCAGGGAGGCTGGAATCCTGGGGGCCGGGCCTCCAGTTCCATGAACCAGAAGGTGAACTTGTGATGCTTTTCCCTGGTCCTGCTCATGGCCACCCATGAACCAATTAGCACACATTTCCTCCCCTCTGAGGCCCATAAAAACCCTGGACTCGGCCAACCTTGAGCAAAGGACAGAGAGGATGGAGAGACAACAGGGAGATGATGGGATGGTCACCTGCAGAGGGGAACTACCCTCTCTGGTGAGAGCTGGATGCTCATTGGGTTGACCTGCCTAGCAAAGAAGAGCTCCCCTCTCCGCTGAGAGCTGAAGAGATGAAGGGATGACTGGCTGCAGAGAGGACCTTCCCTCTCTGCTGAGGGCTGAATACTAGTCAGGACACCCTGGCTATGGAAAGGAGCTGCCACTGCATGTCTCCTCCAAGCTGTTTTATTGCTCAATAAAACTCAAACTCCTCTTCATCTTGCTCACCCTCCACTTGTCTGCATTCCTCATTCTTCCTGGTCACAGGATGAGAACTCAGGACCCACCAAATGGTGAGGCTAAAAGAGTGGTAACAAAAATAGGGCTGAAACACGCTGCTTGCTCGCCACCTTGAAGGCCACAAGGAGAGAAGAGAGGAGAGGAGAGAAGAGCTGTGACCAACCTGAACCAGGACTGTGGCTCCCACTTTGGGGCCCTGTGGTTCCTAGAGTCTGCAAGCTCCCAAACACCACCATGTCCCCTTGTGCCAGCAGTAGAAGCAGCTTGCAGTGCACCTGGTCAAGCCACAGCCTTGCAATGTGCCAGCACCTGTGACAGCACCTGGAGCTGCCCGCCCTGCTGCAGCAGCATACCTGACTGTGCACAGTGCCTGGACCCCATACTTGCTCATTCACACACGCCTCGCCACTCCTTTTCAGTCTCTTCAGAAGCGTAGGATCCAGGCCGGTAGTGTGAGCCAAGCACACAGCCTGCCAGGATGAGTGGGCCCGGTGGACCCGAATAAAACTTGGGCAAAGGTGTCATTGGCCACAGAAGCTTTCAGCCAGAAAAGCAACACCACCAAAGATCCCATAACATTTGTATGGAGAGACAAACATTTGTAAGAACTGTATTGATAGTTTTGACTGTGGAGAAGAAAAGCCTTAGAGTGGATACAGTGACAAGAGGAGGAAGGAGAAAAAAATGAATGGGGGTAGGGGTGTGTTAGAGAGAAAGCAAGAGACCAAACTATGTGCCCTTTGCTGGTAACATACCACATCATCCGTACATCTTTTAAAACTTCTCAAAATGCTTGCTTAGGTTGATGCAAAGAGATTTCTTGTGAAAATAGTTGAGGGAAGCTAAGATTTGCATCTAAGGAGCTGTGGAGACTGACCCAGTGAAATATTAGGTATAGAGAGGTGGGTGGTGAGAGTGGTCTGCAGTGGGTGCAGTCAACCAGGAGAGGGAGACTGTCTGTAGGAAGCTATACAAACATCCCACAAACGTACAAAAAAATGCTCAACATCAAAAGAAATGCAAATTAAAACCAGAATGAGATAGCACCTTATTGCAAGAATCACCACAAAAAAAAAAAAAAAAAAAAAGATGTTGGCATGGATATGCTAAAATGGGAACCCTTTTACACTGCTGATGGAAATGTAAATTAGTACAACTGTGTAAAGTGTATGGAGATTCCTTAAAGAACTAAAAGTACAATTACTACTCAAACCCACTGCGAAGTATCTATCCAAAGGAAAATAAGCCATTATATGAAAAAGACATATGCACATGCATGTTTATAGCAGCACAATTCACAATTGCAAAGATATGAAACCAATCTAAGTGCCCATCAACCAACAATTGGATAAAGAAAATGTGGTGGCCGGGCGCAGTGGCTCACGCCTGTAATCCTAGCACTTTGGAAGGTCAATGCAGGCAGATTGCCTAAGCTCAGGAGTTCGAGACCTGCCTGGGCAACATGGTGAAACCCCATCTCTGCTAAAATACAAAAGAAATTAGCCGAGCATGGCAGTGTGTGTCTGTAGTACCAGCTACTCAGGAGGCTGAAGCAAGAGAATTGCTTGCACTCGTGGGGGCGGAAGTTGCAGTGAGCCGAGATCATGCCACCACACTCCAGCACTCCAGCTTGGGTGACAGAGTGAGACTCCGTCTCTACAAAAAAAAAAAGAAAAAAAAAAAAAGAAAAAGAAAGAAAGAAAACATGGTATATATATATACACCATGGAATACTATTCAGCCATAAAAAGGAACAAAATAATATATTTTGTTATTAGCACAGGTGTAGGCTCACTGTGAGAATGTGGCTGGACCAGGTGCACTGCAAGTTGCCTCCACTGCTGGCACTGGGAACATGGTAGTGCCTGGGAGCTTGGAGACTCCAGGAACCACGAGGCCTCAAAGAGGGAGTCACAGCCCTGGTTTGCAGAGCTCTCTGGTCTGGGTCCCCCAAAGGGCTGCAGCTCTTCTCTCCTTCTCTCCTTCTTGTGACCTGTAAAATAATATCTTTTGTTCCTTTTTTATGAATGAGTAATATTCATGTTGTGTAATATGTTTTGCAACAATAATGGAGCTGGAGGTCATTATTCTAAGTAACTCAGGAATGGAACAACAAATATTACATATTCTTACTTATAAGCGGGAGCTAAGCTATGAGGATGCAGAGGAAAAAGAATGATATAATGGACTTTGGGGATTAGTGGGGGAAGTTGGGAGAGAGGTGAAGTATAAAATACTACATATTGGGTATAGTGTACACTGCTCAGGTGATAGGTCCACTAAAATCTGAGAAATCATCACTAAAGAACTTATCCATGTAACCAAACAGCACCTGTACCCCAAAAACTATTACAAATAAAAATTTAGAAGCATAAAGACAATGAAATCAACTCAATGTCTGTCTGCTTTGGCTGGCAATTTTCCACATCAGGGATAAAATGCTCCTCCCTGAAAACAACTTTTTTGGTTGTTGGTCTAAGTTCTAAATCTAAACAACTGCCTTGATTTCCGTTGAAATCTAGTAATGTATAAGTAAGCTGCAAATTGGTACATTTTTAGCACTTCTCCTTTAATAAACATCGTGTTCTACATGGAAATCAATTTGGAGAAAGCATCTTAAACCATCAGTCCCCTAACACATTTAGACTGTGTCGTGCATTCATTCAAGACTAAAAACTCAATTTCTGTTTCTTTAATTTTACAATCACTATGATGTTGATCATTTCAAATCTATTGTACAAATGCAGGAATATGTAATACCAGAGGTGATTTTAAACTATGCTAAACCATAGCAAAACATATCATTTGACAGCCATCAGAATCAATCCAAACAGACATGACAATTTTACAATTTCCTGAATATACTGTGAAATGGGATTGTTGCAGATCTCTGACTAACCTTTTAACTAACAGAAGAAGAACATTAGGTAAAAATTAAGGAAATCTGACTGAGCGCGTTGGCTCAAGCCTGTAATCCCAGCACTTTAGGAGGCCGAGGCGGGCGGATCACCAGCTCAGGAGAACAAGATCATCCTGGCTAACACGGTGAAATCCCGCCTCTACTAAAAATACAAAAAATTAGCCGCGCGTGGCTGCGGGCCCCTGTAGTCCCAGCTACTTGGGAGGCTGAGGCAGGAGAATGGCTTGAACCCGGGAGGCGGAGCTTGCAGTGAGCGGAGATCGCGCCACTGCGCTCCAGCCTGGGCGACAGAGCGAGACTCTGTCTCAAAGGAAAAAAAAAAAAAAACTAAGGAAATCTATAAAGAGTATGGCCTTTAGTTAACAATAAGTTATAAATATTAGTTCATAACTTATAACAAATGTATCATTCTAATGTAAAATGTTAATGGTTGAAACGGGGTGTGGGCATATAGAAACTGTACCATCTTCATAATTTTTTTATAAATTTCAAATTATTATAAAAGGTGAAGTTTGAAAATGCTTTAGAAATCCTTTTCATATAACTGTTGCCGCATGTTACATTTTTTTATTTTTTTAGTTTTTGAGACAAGGTCTCACTGTCTCCCAGGCCAGAGTGCAATGGAGGGATCTTGGCTCACTGCAACCTCTGCCTCCCGAGTTCAAGCGATTCTCTTGCCTCAGCCTCCTGAGTAGCTGGGACTACAAGGCACGTCACGATGCCTGGCTAATTTTTTGTATTTTTAGTAGAGATGGGGTTTAAACATATTGGCCAGGCTGGTCTCAAACTCCTGACCTCGTTATCCACCCACCTCGGCCTCCCAAAATGCGGGGATTACAGGTGTGAGCCACTTCACGGGCCTGGTAAACATTTTTTTTAATTAAACTTACTAAAAGTTGTTCTTCGATCAATTATGAACAGGTATTAATGAACAAACGTGACTATGCTATCCATTAAATATGAATACACAAAGACTAAGCTTTCTTAATTGTAATTCATTCGAATTTTCAGAAATTGAGGATGACACAGACACTAATAATAATAACATAGTCTTATTCATTACTGTGACAGATCAATATGTGGTTAAAAGTTTTCATTTCCTTTGTTTTAGAAAATGCACCAATAAAATTTAGAAGTATTAGCCCATTATTCTTCCTTTCTATGCTGTTATCTTTATTTTATTTTTCATTTTTTTTTAGTGACATAATTTGTACTTGTTTAAAGTGCAGTAACTCAGAATTCTCATTATCTTTTTTCTGGCCACTGATCATATTTGTTTATTAATTTTATGATTAGTATTTACAACATTTTGTTATATAGAAGGAGGGTTTTGCTAAAATCCAACTATCCACTTCGAATAGTACCAGCAAACGGATGCAAACAACATCAGAATAGGATAAGGTCTGAGAATTAGTAAAAATCTTGTTGAAGGTGATGCTTTACTCCCAGACCAGGAGGATCCAATTGTTAACTGAACTACACACTCAAAAAAAGAAATAGGGATGTAGGTATATGTATGAAATGAGGTATTTTATATGGAAACCAGAATAACCAAAGTTTTATATCTAGAAAAGGAAATACTTTTCTACTAGTTTGCTTCCAAGAATTATTCTTCCCAGCCAGGCGCAGTGACTCAAGCCTGGTAATCCTGGCACTTTGGGAGGCTGAGGCGGGTAGAGTGCCTGAGCTCAGGAGTTCAAGACCAGTCTGAGTAACATGGTGAAATCCCATCTCTACTAAAACACAAAAAATCAGCCGGGCGTGGTGGCGGGCGCCTCTAATCCCAGCTACTCAGGAGGCTGAGGCACAAGAATTGCTTGAACCCAGGAGGCAGAGGTTGCAGTGAGCCAAGATTGGGCCACTGCACTCCAGCCTTTTGTGTCAAAAAAAAGAATTATTCTTCCCAAATGCATTATCTTTTCAAATAGTATACTGGTTATTAGGATTTTCTTTTCCTGCCTAAAACATTTTGGCTTATAACTGCAGTACCAGTCAGGGAGAGGGGGTAATGCAGACAGAAAATTCAAAACACAGCCCTAGTTATATACCAGACATACTGAAGTGTGGCATGCAATGTTTATTTTAGCAGTTGGAGTAGCAAAGTGACTGGGGGCTCTGCCAAATATGGACACAATATATTGTCTTCCAAAGCCTATATATGTTTCACTTCTATTTAGTTAGTCCCAACTTTAATAGATTATGTCCCAGAAGTTCATTTATTGAGCCTGTTTGGATTTGTACTGCACTTTCCCAGAGAAATGGGATGGGTGTGTTCCCAGACCTGGCCACAAACTCTATTTACTCATAGAAGGTTAAAGCTGGGAGGACTGAAAAAATAATCTAATCCAACCATTTTAAAACCATAATGTTGGCGGGGCGCAGTGGCTCACGCCTATAATCCCAGCACTTTGGGAGGCCGAAGTGGGCAGATCACTTCAGGTCAGGAGCTTGAGACCAGCCTGGCCAACAAGGTGAAACCCCGTCTCTACTAAAAATATAAAAATTAGTCGGGCTTGGTGGCGGGCACCTGTAATCCCAGCTACTCTAGAGACTGAGGCAGGAGATCATTGCTTGAACCCAGGAGGCAGAGGTTGCAGTGAGCCGAGATCACGCCACTACACTCCAGCCTGGGTGACAGGGCGAGACTCGGTCTCGGAAAAAAACAAACAAACAAAGAAACTAACCAAGAAAACCATAATGTTGCCAAAACTGTAATAATACTTGTCCCAAGAGAGCCCTTGGAGACCTTCTTGCGTTCATTGAGGCTCCTCTGTGCCCTCACAGGGCCAGTTATTTTAGGTTTCAGAAGACAACATCCGGGGACTTTACCAGGAACAGGGTTGATCCTGGGAAAATCCTTGTGGCAATAAGAGCATCCCCTAGGTTTGAAACTCCAGCATGCCCAGGGTGGAAGGGTTTCACTAGGAAGCAGGATCTCTCAGTCAAGAATTCTCTACATAAACCCTATTTTATCTATTATATTAACAGTTTTCCTTGAATGACTTGACCATACACTATGATTCCCTTGAACAAGTGAAAAAAGGAAACATCACCACCACTGGCACCAAGACACTTTCCCTAGTCCAGGAAACTTGGAGTAGTAGGACCGTCACAATGGACAGCATGGGCAGTCTCATGTGATTTCCCAAATTCTAGGTTCAGGATTCTTTATCAGAATTTATAGACTCCATACAACAGGAGGAATAAGGCAGGCTTCATCCCTAAACTGCAGAATCCCATTTACAAAATAGCATAAATCTCTCTTCTTGCAAGAGATCTCAGGATAAGCGTGTTCTACCTTCTGTTTTAAATCCATGCCCCTTTTAGTTAGTCATCTAAAGAAACTCTCCTCTCTGTCATTTCCATTAAAGTCACTTACTTTCTGATAAGATGACATGGACCATCATGAAGAATTACTATTCTGAGACCAATTATGATTTTAACTATGATATTAACTATGATTCTGTTAACATTGTTATTGTCATCAGTTTTATTTTACATCTGGCCCAGTTGTTTAGATCATTTGGTTTCCTCTCTGATTTGCCATAACCATGTAAATTTTAGCCATATTTACATAAAGCAACACCTCCTGATGTACTACAAGTACCATTAATTTTTCTAAATTTGCTTCTCTTTAAATGTTATTTTGGTAGTGTTCAAATTGAAACAAGTCTCCAATTTGTTCAAATAATTCTTAAATCTAATTCTCCTCTCTAAAGGGCAGACTTACTCCTCTTCCTTTCCCTGTTCTCCACTCACTATTATATTGTGAAAACAGGCAATGTCATCATCAACATCAAACACGTAAATGTTTAATATCAATTCCTAGAACTTTTTGCTACCCAACAAATTCATGGAGAGCAAGCATCTTAGTTATTTATTTTAATTTATGTTCCTTTCCCTTCTATTACTCCATCCACAAAACACAAGCAAACTTTCCACTTAATAGGTAATATGATGTACTGAACAAAGTTATTCATTGAGATGAATGACTAAGTCTTATTAACCACCAGAATAACTCTTATTAACTACCCATCATTAATACGATTGTCCGCTTATTGTTCTATTGTTATCCCCTGATTAATTGATGAAGATGCAAAGCACACTGAATTTTAAGTGAAAATATATTACCCTCAGTCATATCAAATTTGTCGCTACATCGTAGTTGTTTTCCTTCAAGTCAAATATCACAAAACATAATATCCAGAACACACTAAGCCTGGACTTTAATTTTCTGAGACTGTTTCCTGACACCAGGCTGCGAACATCACTTAAACAGTACGTTTTGTACTCTCTACTAGAGTAGAGAGAGTCTGAAATTTAAGTGGCTTAACAATTTCCCTAAATACAACACTGTGCTAAATAACTGGTGTTATCTTTTCTAGCATGGCCTAAAAACTACGATTGTAAAAGATCTGATGCAATACATCAAGTGACAATCACAGTTTTTTGTTGTTGTTGCTGTTGTTAAATAAAATAAAAATCTGGGAAAATGATTGCAACAGCAGATAGGGCATTTTAGATACATTTTGGACTCCTGATTTGCCAGAGATTTTTATGGCTTTCTCTATTTTTAACTATCAAATACAAATATTTAATATTAAAAAGTCAGTGCAACTAGTTGGCTCCCATTTAAAGAACACTGGAACACTGTTCATCAGTTAAGGATAAATATCAATTACATATTTCAGAGATTAAAGTTTATACATTAAATTCATTTATGGGTTTAGTTCCCTTGAGCAAATTTTATGTTGATCTATCTCTTATTAAGACAGCAACATTGCTGTGAGTTTTTCTATTTATATTTGCTGTATCAAAAACACTGACTTCCTGTAATAGGTATCTTTCTGGTATCTTACTTTCTTGTTAAAGAAATGAGCCCTAGCTCGTTTTCATTAAATAGCCATGTGTGCTATCACTGCTTTATCTGTTTGCTTGTTCCCATCTTATGATGTTTCCTTGCCTCCATTGACTTGGGGCTTTATCATTTGACATGATTTGGAATATGAGCTGACATAACATTTGCCACTGTCAGAGATAAAGACAGACAACAATTAAAGTGGTAAGAGTAGATTTTATTCAGCACTAAACTAGTACAATAGGGAACGTGGTCCAGCAAGCACGGAACTCAACTTTGATTTCTGCAGAAGTGAGTGGGAGTTTTAAAGGAAGAATGAGGGAGTAGGGAGGGGTATAGCAAGGGCTGGAGCAGAGTTAGAGAAGTGAAAATTTAGGAAAAGCAGGAAGAAGAGTTGGTTAAGATGACTAGGTCACCTAAGTTTGTTAATTGGCACTTATCTGGAGGAGAAACGAATTTTTTTTTCTTTTTTTTTTTTTTTTTTGAGATGGAGTCTCGCTCTGTTACCCAGGCTGGAGTACAGTGGTACAATCTCGGCTCACTGCAACCTCCGCCTCCAGGGTTCAAGCAGTTCTCTGCCTCAGCCTCCCAAGTAGCTGGGATTACAGGCACCTACCACCATGCCCAGCTAATTTTTGTATTTTTAGTAGAGACGGGGATTCACAATTTTGGCCAGGCTAGTCTTGAACTCCTGACCTCGTGATCCACCCCCCTCGGCCTCCCAACGTGTTGAGATTACAGGTGTGAGCCACCGTGCCTGGCTGGAGAAACAGATTTATATATCTTTATGACAGGAGGCAATGATGCAAGTTAAAGCAAGTTTGTTTAGTTCAAGTTTGGTCCTTGTCCACGTGGAGTCTGGGAGGTAGAGTGAGAGTTACCTCTCTGAATGTTTGCATTGTAAAGAGATGGCCCTCAGGTCCTGGAGAAGATAGTTCTGGGTGGTAGGAAATTTATACCTCAAAGGGACAGAGAAAGAATTTGTAACTGTAAGCTTTCTAAAAGAGGGTTCGGGGACTCTCTCCCTGTCTCCAGGATTGGGCTGGAACAAACAATAAATTCTTTAGGCAGGCTTGGGCTTTCTTAGGCCAGTATTTTAAGTGGGGGCTGGAATCATCCTAGGGGTGCACCCTTGAGCAGTTAGGTTCGACAGACTTTAGCTGTGAACTGTTAGAACAAATACTGTGCTAGTGTTTGTTCAAGTCTCGTATTTGGTGGGGGAGATAGGAAAGTGTAGACAAAATTATTTGTGCTGAGAGTCTACAATGTTTATAAGCCAGATTGAGGCCTAGTTGAGAAGAGGACTCAGAAGCCCTTGGCTAGAGTTTGGTTAAAGAGAAACTACACGACACTGAGCAGAAGAATCTTTCAGTGCCACAGAATGGCTTAGCTGCTGGCCCCTTGCTCTGACCTTTCATCATGATTATAAATATATCCCCAACAGTAGTGACACCTTCAGCCAGGCTACCAGAATGAAAAGATATACAGAGCTAAATCTAGCCCAGCAGAGCTTAGTAGAGCCCAGCAAGGCCTGGGGGAGCTAAGTAGTATCCAACAGAACTAAAAAGGTCCTAATGAAACCTAGCAGAGCCCAGTGGAACCAGAGAAGTCTATCAGAGCCCTGTAGAATCCAGGAGAGCTGCAGATAACCACAGCAAGAAACCACTGTTGTTACTCATAAGCCATGATATTGGGGTTATACATTATTGTAACAAAAACTGACTGATATGTCAAAAAAATCTTATTCTGGAAGATGTGTATTCATTTCATCCTCTCCTCTCCTTCATTCAGAGATAAACTGCATCTACGTATTCCCAAAAGGATTCATTGAAACAAAGAAAATACAACTGTAATTAGGTCAGGTCTACTTTTCTCCCGACTTCCCCA